>NW_006921987.1:2718731-2719863 GCF_000298275.1 Orycteropus afer afer
GTAAAAACTTAAGACTACTTGGTCCTTTAGCTTTGTCAAGGTTACTATACTTTAATTCTATTCCCTTACATGATGAGCTAAAAGGCAAAAAAAAAAAAAAAAGAATGAAGAACTAGAGAGTCTCAAAGACAATGGGACGCTATGAACTATGAAGCATACCAACATATTCACAAATAATATTCATAAGGAAGACAGAAAGGGGTTAAAAGAATATTTGAAGACTTAATGATCAAAAAGAGTTCTGATTTGTAAGGACATAAATATATGCATCCAGAAGCACAATAAATTTGACGGAGGGTACACTCAAGATATCCATGCTTGGAAAAATTATAAGATTGCCAAAAGCCAAAGACAACAAAGGAATCTTGAAAGCAACAACAGAGAAGGATCATATAATGTACAAAAGAATTTCAATAAGATTAAGAGCATATTTCTCATCAGAAATCATGGAGGTAAAAGAGAATGAAATTATATGTTTTAAACACTGAGAGGACAAAAAAAAACTTTCTTATTTATTTATTTGTTTGTTTGTTTACTGCACTTTAGTGCAAACTTGACAGCAGAATTTATTTTACATTCAACATTTCATGTACATTTGTTTTCACTCCCCAACTACTATCCCCAACCCCAACCCCTCCTCCTCTCCCTTCCCTGTATCTGCCCCCCTCCCTGTGCCCTTCTTAGTCATGCACCTCTGTGTGTCCTGCTTTTCCTCAATGTGAATGTTGCCCCTCCGGTGCCCCATGGCGGATTGCTCCAAGGGATCTGTCTCCATAGAGTATGTGGGTGTATTGCCTTGGGTTGAGTGGTCTGCATGTTCCTCTTATTTACTATTGGGCTAAAAATCAACTCCTGGGAGTGACTTTTATGGCAGGCCTGAAGTGTATCCCAGGGCCATAATCTTGGGTATCCACCAGATTCCATCTGGCCAGTAGCTCTGGTCATTATTGTGTTTTGGGATTTTGTTCCACATTTTCCTCCAACTTTATCCAGGATCTCCAGTTTTGATCTCTTCCAGAATGGTTGGGATTGGTAGCCAGGCACCACCTAGTTCTTCTGGTCTCTAGGTCCATCATGTCCTAGGACTACTTGTTTCCAAATGAAGTATCTACGGCATTTGACTAGTAACCAG
>NW_006921987.1:2721008-2736210 GCF_000298275.1 Orycteropus afer afer
AGCATCTGTAATTTTCTGTCCTGTTGAACTTTGCTATTATTGTTGGGGTAAGTTTATATCTCATGGTTGTTTTGATTTGCATCTCTCTAACGACTCTCATGATGCAAGCACTCCCTCATGTGTCTGTTGGCTGCCAGTACACGGTCTTTAGTGAAGTGTCTGTTCATGTCCCTTGCTCATTTTTGAATTGGATTTTTTCTTTTGGGGGTTGAGATATTGAAGTTTTCTAAAGATTTTGGAGAAAAGTCCTTTGTGAGATATGTCATAGTCAAATATTTTCTCCCAATCTGTAGGTTCTCTTTTTACTCTTTGGATGAAGTCTTTCGATACACATAAGAATTTAATTTTTAATAAGTCCCAGTCATCCAGCATTCTGGGTTATGCTTAATAGACTATTTATTATATAAATTAGGGACCCTGGATTTACTCCTATTTTATAATTGATGAATTTATTGTTTTTGGTTTTACATTTAAGTCTTCGATACAACTTGAGTTTGTTTTTGTGTATGGAGTGATTTATGGGTCTTTTTTCATTTTTCTGCAAGTGAACATCTTATTTTGCCAATTCCATTTGTTGAAGAGGCTATCTCTTCCCCACTTAATGGGTTTTGGACCTTTGTGGAAGATCAGCTGTCCATAGATGGATGTGTCCATGTCTAGCTTTTTGATTGTGTTCCATTGTCTATCTGTCTATCATTGTACCAATACCATGCTGTTTTGACTACTGTGGCTATATAGTAGATTTTCAGATCCAGTAGTGTGAGACTTCTCACTTTGTTCTTCTTCTCTGGTGCTCTGCTTATCCAAGGTCTCTTTCCTTTCCATAAGAAGTTAGTAATTGGTTTTTCCATGTCCTTAAAACAGTGTTGTTGGTATCTGGATCAGGATTGCATTAAATGTGTAGATAGTTTTAGGTAGTATTGACATTTTCAAAATATTCAGTCTTCCTATTCATGAACATGGCAGGTCCTTCCATTTATGTAGATCCTTTGTAGTCTCCTACAGTAGTGTTTTATAGTTTTCTTTGTATAGGTCTTTTGTCTCTGGTAAGATTTATTCCTAGATATTTTATCTTTTTAGTAGCTATTATAAATGGTATTGTTTCCCTTATTTCTTTTTCAGAGGTCTCTTTGTTGGTGTAGAGGAATTCAACTGATTTTTGTATGTTGACCTTATGTCCTGCCACTTTGCTGAACCTTTCTATTAATTCCAGTAGTTTTTTTGCTGAGTCTCTTGGGTTTTGTATGTATAGAATCATGTCATCCACAAATAGAGATAGCTTTACTTCCTCTTTGTCAATTTGGATGCCATTTATTTCTCTTTCTTACCCTATTGCCTTGGCTAGGACTTCCAATACAATGATAAATAGGAGTGGTGATAGAGGGCATCATTGTCTGGTTCCCGTTCATAAGGAAAATGCTTTGAGTGTTTCTCCATTAATAATAATGTTGGCTGTTGGCTTTGCATGTTGTTGTTATGTGCCATCGAGTTGGACCTGACTCATAGTGACCCCTCCTTGGGTTTCCGAGGCAGTATCACTATGGAAGTAGATTGCCCAACCTTCCTTCTGAGGAGTGGCTGGTGGGTTTGAACCACCAGCCTCCTGGTTAGCAGTCAAGTGCCTTAGGCACTGTGCTACCAGAGTTCCCTGGCTTTGCATATATGCCCTCTATTATGTTGAGGAATTTCCCTTCCATCTCTATTTTACTGAGAGTTCTGAACATGAATGGGTGTTAGATTTTATCAAATGCCTTTTCTGCATCCATTGATATGATTATATGGTTCTTTTCTTCTGTTTTGCTTATGTGGTGGATTACATTGATTGCTTTTCTGTTCTTTAACCATCCTTGCATACCAGGTATGAATTCTACTTGGTCAAAATGCATTTTTTTTTTTTTTGGATATGTTGTTGGATTCTGTAGGCTATGATTGTGTTAAATATTTTTACATCTATGTTCATGAAGGATATTGCTCTGTAGTTTTCCTTTTTAGTGGTGTCTTTCCCTGGTTTTGGTATCAGGCTAAGGCTTGCTTCTAAAATGAGTTTGAGAGTATTCCATCTTTTTCTATGTTCTGAAATAGCTTGAGTAGTATAGGTGTCAACTCTTCCCAAAATATTTCGTAAAATAATTCTTCAGTGAAGCCATTAGGGCCAGGACATTTTCTTGTGGAAAGTTTTTTTTTTTTTTGTTCTGTTCAATTTCTTCTTTTGTTATGGGTCTGTTCAAGTATTCTATCTCTGTGTGAGATAGTTTAGGTAGGTTTTGTGTTTCTAGAAACTTGCCCATGTCTTCTAGGTTCTCAAATCTGTTAGAGTACCGTACTTCATAATATTCTGTTAGTATCTTTTTTATTTCAGTTGGTTGGTTGTGATGTCACCCTTTTTGTTTATTATTCTTTTTATTTGCATCTTCTATTTCTTTTCTTTTGTTAGATTTTTTAATGGTTTGTTAATCTTTTCAAAGAACCAACTTCTTGTTTTGTTGAATTTCTCTATTTTTTCTTTTCTTTTCTGTTTCGTTTATTTCTATTCTGATCTTTATTATTTCCTTACTTCTGGATACTGTAGGATTCTTTTGTTGTTCTTTTTTTAATTATTGGAGTTGTTGAGTTAGAGCATTGATTTTGTTTCTTTCCTCTTTTTTGATATATGCTTTTATTGCCATAAATTGACTTCTGAGTATTGCTTTCATTGTGTCCCATAGAATTTGGTAAGATGTATCTTCATTCTCATTTTTTTCTAGGATTTTTTTTTTTTTCCATTCTTTATTTCTTCTCTTACCTAGTAGTTTTTGAGTAGTGTATTATGCAGCTTCCACAAGTTTGATGTTTTTTCCTTGATCTTCTATTTCTATTTTTATAGCATTGTGGTCCAATAATATGCTTTGTAGTATTTCAGTGTTTTTGAATTTACTGAGGCTAGTTTTATGTCCTAACATATGTTCTATTCTGGAGAATGATCCATGTGCACTGAAGAAGAATGTGAATTGTGCTTTTGTTGAGTAGAGTGCTCTGTATATGTTTATGAGGTCAAGTATGTTGATTGTGTTGTCGAATTCTTCTGTATCTTTGTTTTTTCTAGTTGGTATGTCCCTCTTTGAAAGTGGTGTGTTAAAGTCTCCTTTACTATTGTAGAGTTGTCTATTTTCCCTTTCAATTCAATTAATATTTGCTTTATGTATTTTGGAGTACTTTCATTGCATGCGTAGATATTTATTGTAGTAATGTCTTCTTGGTCAATTGATCTTTTCAGCATCATATAATGACCTTCTTTGTCTCTTATTCTGTTTTCAGCTTAAAGTCTGTTTTATCAGAAATTAACATTGCCACTCCTGCTTTTTTTGTTACCATAGGTTTGGTATATCCCCCCTCCCACTTTTAATTTGTTTTTATCTTTGTGTCTAAGGTGGGTCTCTTATAGGCAGCATATCGATGGGTTGTCTTTTCCTATCCAGTCTGCCACTCTCTTTCTCTTGACTGGTGCAATTAGTCCATTTACATTGAATATAATTAGTGATAGGTATGAATTGATTGCTGTCATTCTGTTGTGTTTTTTGATCGTGTTGTTGGAGTTTCCATGGTCTTTACACTTTTCTGTTCTGAGCTCATTTTGTTGTCTTTTCTTCTTTATAATTGGCTTTGTGTTTACTAAGCCCCTATGTTTTCCTTCTTTCTGGGTTTGCTTGGGGAATTGTTCATTTTCTCTGTGGTTACCTTGGAGTGAATTCTTGTCTCTATATTTTTGGAACAGTCTTTTCTATAACAGCATTTTCCTGTTTTCCTCTCCATTTGGAAGTTTTGTACCCAGAATGCTTGTTTCTTCCCTCTATTTGGTTAGTTGCTGGTGTCATGAGCAGATCGACTTCCTTGTTCTTTTTATGGTACAATGGTTTATGGGTTTATTTTGAGCATCTATTTCTGATTAATTTTTTGTGTTGATGTCATGTGTCCTGATTTTGTTGTTTTCTATTGTGGGTTCTCTATTGGAAGGACTTCCTTATGCATTTCTTGTAGGGTTGGTCTGGTTTTCACAAAATCCCTTAATTTCTGTTTGTTTAAGAATGTCTTGATTTCACCCTCATATCTAAGAACAATTTGGCTGAATATAGGATTCTTGGTTGGAAGTTCTTTTCCTTTAGTGTTTTATATATGCCACCCCATCATCTTCTTGCCTGTGTGGTATCTGCTGAGCAATTAGAACTCAGCTTAACTGTTTGACCATTATAAGTGATATATCTTTTTTCTTGCGCTGCTTGCAAGATTTTTTTCTTTCTCTTTGGATTTGGAGA
Organism: Orycteropus afer afer; assembly: GCF_000298275.1. Taxonomy (NCBI): domain Eukaryota; kingdom Metazoa; phylum Chordata; class Mammalia; order Tubulidentata; family Orycteropodidae; genus Orycteropus; species Orycteropus afer. The sequence continues at coordinate 2,725,298 of NW_006921987.1, forward strand.
GTTTGATTATGACATGTCTTGGTGACTTCCTCTTGGGATCTGTCCTGTATTGGGTTCTTTGAGCTTCTTGGACAAATATTTTTTTCTTTCTTTATGATATAGGTGAAATTTTCTGTTAGTAAGTCTTCCACAATTTTCTCTTTTTTTTTTTCCCCCCCCTCTTTTTCTGGAATTCCAATGAGGCATGTGTTGTTTCTTTTCAAATTGTCCCATAAAACTCTTAGGTTGTTGTTGTTGTTGTTGTTATGTGCCGTCGAGTCGGCCCCGACTCATAGCGACCCCTCCTTGGGTTTCCGAGGCAGTATCACTACGGAAGTAGGATTGCCCAACCTTCCTTCCGAGGAGTGGCTGGTGGGTACTCTTCATTTTTCTAAAATCTTTGTTCTGATTTTTCTTCATATAGGCTGGTGTCAGAGGATGTAACTTCTAGTTGGGAAATGCATTCTTCAGCCTGTTCTAGCCTATTCTTTTGTGCTTTCACTATGTTGCATAATTCTGTAATTTTAGTATTCATCTTTTGGATTTCTAACTGCTGTTTTTGTATGAGTACTGATTGTGTATTAATCTTGTTATTTCACTCTTGATTGGTTTTCCTGAGTTCTTCTACAGTACTGTCTCTGTTCTCTTGGTTCTGTTTGAGTTTTCCTTAAGCTTTCGTAGAGTTCTATAAATATATCTTCTAGTGCCTAAGGCACTTGACTGCTAACCAGAAGGCTGGTGGTTCAAACCCACCAGCCACTCCTTGAAAGGAAAATGGGGCGATCTACTTCTGTAGTGATACTGCCTCGGAAACCCAAGGAAGGGTCGCTATGAGTCAGGTCTGGCTCGACAGCACATAACAACAACATTCTCAGATAATTCTATTGATTCCTCTCCTTCCATGTTTAGTGAGACTTTTGTTTGGGGTTTTATTTTTATCATTTTATCTTGTTTTTTTTGTTTGATTTGAGGTTTCCTGATGTGTCCTAGATATTTTGAAGTTGTTATCTTTAACTGTTTAGTTATGTATTGATTTCTTTTGTTTTGATTTTATGATTTATTATTTTTGCAAAGGTGGAGATGCTGTATTTTATTTATTTAGTTACTTAGTTATTAATTCAGTTGTGCTGAGTTGCTCTGAAGTTTTCTTTGTGATGATGGAATGATTGTGTGGATGTGGATTTAGGTCTCTATCATAAAGGGGATTTAGAAATGGAACAGTCAGGTGTTATAGTGGCTTAATGAGGTTCTTCTATTGGATGACGTAGGGGAGAGATGAGGAAAAGAGGAAGAAAATTAAAAAAAAAAAAGAACAAAAAGCTCCAAGATGCCAGAAACACACTTCCAGGGTTTTGGGTTGGCTGCTGCTGATGACATTATATTGTCACTCAAAGGCCTGCAGCTCAAATTCAGCAAAGACCCCAATGGTTAGAGAACCATCACTTTCTGTCAGGTTTAAATAGCCACAAAAACCCTGTACTCTGGGCTCTCTGTGCCAAAAAGCTGTCTTGGAAGAGCTGGACCTCAGCCCTGTGCTGCACACTTGTCCTAACACCCACTTTCCTGTGGTGTGCTTCCCTTTCTCCTCCCAACTCAGCAGTGACCTGAGCCAGAGAGGTCTCTACTCCACTTCTCAGGAATGCTGCCCTTCCACTTAGCACTGGTCCCTAAGTTACTGATAGAAGCTAGTTCTGAGGTTAGTCCCCTGGAGTGGCCACTGGTCCTCCAGTGCTCTAGCTCCACTGCCCAGAGAGCCCTTCAATGCTCCATCTCACCAGCTGGCCTGATGTAGAGCAGGTTCATTTACTTTTATTCTTCCCAGGTGTTTACCCCGCATCTCCCTCCTTTCTTCTCCTTCTCTACTAAATAGGACCTTCTACAACTTAATGAGCTGTTCACAGGCCCAGAATCCCTGCTTCAAACCCTGCATTTAGTTTTTCAGGCATTAAGATGCTAGATGAAACAAATGTGTAAGGTACATCTTCCCAACTGTTCATCAATGTCTTTCAATGATCAAAAGAAAAAGAAAAAAAAAAAACAAAAACAAAAACAAAAAAACCTTTAAACAAAGGTATCTGTATGTGGAAAATCTATCTTTCAAAAAGAAAGGAGAAATTAAGATATGCCCATAAAAATAAAATCTGAGGAACACTACCATAACTGCTAAAGAGCATCCTTCAGGAGGAAAAAGAAAGAAAGGAAGGAATGAAGGAAAGAAGGAATGAAGAAGAAGAAGAAAGAAAGAAAGAGACAGTAATGCTTTGCTGTATATAAGTAAATACCATCCCCCCCCCAAAATAAATCACTGCCTTGAGTTGACTCCAACTCATAGAAACCCTTATTATGTTTGCAAGACTATAAATCTTGATGCAAGTAAATTGCCCTGTCTTCCTTCTTCAAAAATTCTGGTGGGTTTGCACTGCTGACTTTTGGTTAGCAGGCAAATGTGCAAAAGCCAGTATTATTGATTTTTTGTTTGTAATATTTCTTTTCACCATTCAATTTGTCAGACTATGATGTCTTGAGTGTTGTTTTAAGGCTGAAAGCTTTGCCACCAGTATTTCAAATACCAACAGGATCATTTATAGTGGATGGGTTTTAGGAGAATTTCCAGACTAAGTTGACTAGGGAGAAGACCCTGGAAATCTTTTTCTAAAAAAAATTGGCTAGTGAAAACCTCATGAGTATGAGCAGAAAACTGTGTGATAGAGTTCCAAAAGATGAGTCCCTCACATCAGAAAGCACACCTATTTGGACTGGAGAAGAGCTGCCTTCTCAAAGCACAGACAACTTCAATGTTGTGGATGGAGTACAGTTATCATGAGTATGATTTGCTAACTTAGTATATCTCAAAATGAGAGGAACCAGTTTCAAACATCCTTTAATATTTGGAAAATGGAATGTAGAAAGTATAAATCTTGGAAAATTGGAAGTTGTCAAAAACGAAAAGAAACACTTGAAATTGATGTCCCAGGAATTAGTGAGCTGAAATGGACTGGTATTGGCCATTCTGAATCAGAATCATATGCTGTGAATACGAAACTGAAGAATAGAATCACATTCATTGTCAAAAAGAACATTTCAAGATGAATTCTCATCTACAACCCTGTCAGTAATAGGATGATGTCCACACACATATAAGGAATTCCAGTTAATACAATTATTCTTCAAATTTGCACACCAAACTGTTATGCTAAAGATGAAGAAATTTAAAATTTTTACCAACTTTTGGAGCTTGAAATCGATTGAACATTTAATCAAGATGCATGGGTAATTGCCAGAGATTAGAATGCAATTTTTTTTTTTTTTAAAAAAGGATAAAAAAAAAAAAAAAATCAATTTTAATAGTACATGTTATTTAATCCAGTATCTACAATGTATTATCATTGCAACATGATATCATTATAAAAAAAAAAAAAAAAGAGTAGGAATATGTAGCTTTACTGATAGAAACCATGCCAGAAATGGCATAATAGAATTTTGCAAAGCCAATGATCTATTCAATGGGAAAATCTTTTTTTAAAAAACATAAATGACAGTTATAAATGTGGACTTTGCCAGATGGAATACACAGGAATCAATTTGACTACATCTGTGAAAAGAGATGATGAAGAAACTCAGCATCATCTGTCAGAACAAGGACACTGGTCAACTATGGAACATAAATCAATTGCTCGTTTGTAAGTCAGCTTGAAGCTGAAGAATATTAAAACAAGTCCACAACCAAAGTACAACCTTGAATGCATCTCACTTGAATTGAGAGAACATATAGTGAATAGATTTTATGAATTAAGCATTAATGACAAAAGACAATATGAGTTGTCAGATGATATCAAGGAAATCATACATGGAGAAAACAGAAGCTTTTTAAAAGACAGGAAAGAAAGAAAAGATCACAATGGATGTCAAAAGATACATTGAAACTAGCTCTTGGACCTAAAGTAGCTTAAGTGAATGGAAGAAATGGTAAAGAAATGAACAGAAAAATGAGCTGCTCAAGAACACAAAATGTTGTAAGGAAAGGTACAAATATCTGGAGCTAAAAAGCAAAAAGAGAAGAACATGCTCAGCATTTCTCAATTTGAAAGAACTGAAGAAAACATTCAAGCCTCAAGTTGCAATATTGAATGATTCTATGGCCAGTGAAAACCTGACCAAAAGTATCAAAAGAATTAAAAAGAGATGGAAGGAATACACAGAGTCACTGTACCAATAAGATGGTTGATGCTCAACCATTTCAGGAAGCAGCATTTAATCAAGAACTAATGGTACTGAAGGAAGGAATCCAAGTTGCACTGAAGGCGTTGTGAAATCCAAAGCTCCAGGAACTGATGAAATATACTAATTGAAATGTTTCAACAAATGGTTGCAACTCAGAAAACATTCATATGTCCATGTAAAGAAACTTGGAAAACAGCTACTTGTGCAACCAACTGGAAAATATTTATATTTGTGCCATTTTCAAAGAAAAGTGATCCAGCAGCATGTAGAAATTATTAAATAATATTAATATCAGAAGCAAGTACGATTTTGCTGAAAACATTTCAAAAATGTTGCAGAAGTACATTGACAGTGACCTGCCTAAAATGCAAGCCAGATTCAGAAGAGAGCATAGAATGATGTATATCATATGGATCTTGGGTAAAAGCATAGAATACCAGAAAGATGTCTATTTGTGTTTATTGACTATGCAAATAATTTGACTGTGTGGATTGTAACAAATTACAAATAACACTGTGAATATTCAGAATTCAAGAACACTAAATTGTGCTCATAAAGAACCTGCCATACACCTAGATACAGTCATTGGAACAAAACAAGAAGATAGTACATGGTTTAAAATAATGAATTATTGTGTCATGGTTGTATATTTTTACCTTATTCAATCTGAATATTAAGCAAATAATTTGTGAAGCTTAACTATATGAAGAAGAATATGGTATCAAGATTGTAGGAAGACTAATTAAAAAATGGTGATATGCCTTGCTTGCTGAAATTGAAGAGTATTTGAAGCACTTAGTGATGAAAATGAAAAAATACAGCTTTCAGTATGGATTACCCTTCAACATAAATAAAACACAAAAATCCTCACAACTGGACCAATAAACAATATCATGACAAAGAGAGAAAATACTGAAGTTGCCAAAGATCTTATTTTACTGGATCAACAATCAACTCCCATGGAAGCAGCAGTCAAGAAATCAAATGACATACTGCATTGGGCAAAACTGCTGGGCCGGGGAACCCTTTAAAATGTGAAAATGCAAAGATCACTTTAAAGAATAAGGTCCACATGACCTAAAACAGTATTTTCCATTGGCTTATAGACAAGTGAAAACTGGGCAATGAATAAGAAGGCTGTAGAAGAATTGATGCATATGAGTTATGATATTGCTGAATACTGTATATACCACAGATTCCCAGAAGAATGAACAAATCCATCTTGGAAGAAGTACAGCCAGAATGGTCCTTGGAGGTGATGATGGTGAGACTTTGTCTCATATACTTTGGATATGTCTTCAAGAGGGACCACCATGGAGAAGATATCATGCTTGGTAAAGTAGAGGATCAGTAAAAATGAGAAAAATCTTCAATGAGATTTGTTGACACAGTGACTACAATAATTGGATCAAATCTAACAATGATTGTGAGGATGGCACCAGACTGGGCAATGTTTTATTCCATTGTTCAGAAGGTCACTAAGAGTTGGAGCTAACTTGATGACTCCTAACAATAGCAACAACAACAATCCTTCTTTATTTTCCTATAATTAAAAAAATGCATAAAACAATAATCACAAATCTGTGTTAATGAACAAGCATTATATAAGGTTGCAATCTTTAACAACAACAACAATAACAACAGAAGAGAGGCATAGAAATCAATTGGATCAACACTTTTTGTATTACTCTGGTTAACACTATTTTTTCAACATAGATTGCAATAAATTTAAGCAGTATATTGTAATCCTCATAATGGTAAGCAAGAAAGTAACAGGTATACAGAAAACAATGAGAGAAGAATCAAATCCATGTTCTACTAAATAAATAAATAACATAACATAACATAACATAACATAAATTAAGCGTACAAACAAGTAATTTGGGGGCTGAGGAACAAAAAACAGCTAAAATATATAGAAAACAAATACAAATAGCAAATGGCAGAAATACATCTTCCATTACAAGTAATTAATTTAAACATAAATGGATAAAAAAGATATTTGTAGAATTAATTCTCAAAAAGTGATCCACCTATAATTCTCTCTATGTAAAGTCTCAGAATACAAAGAAGTTGGATGCGATAAAAACCTTTGATTACAGTTACTAGGAAGAAAGAATGAAGACTCACATTACTACAATATAAAATTAAAGTTGAGAAATTGCTGCCAGCAATTACTTAGATAAAAAGATTATAAGATAAAATTATGAACAAGTGTCTTCCAAAAATTAGGTAATCAAGTGGCATAAACAAATTCCTAGAAAAACACACACTACCAAAACTGAGACAAGAAAAACAGAAAATTCTAAACAGATCTATAACAAAGTGATTGACTCATTAGTGAAAAATCTCTCAACAAAGAAAACTGAACATCAGATAATTTTATTGGTGAGTTATACAAATTATTTAAATAAAGAAAAAGAAAAAAAATGAATACCAGTCCTTGTCAAACTCTTTCAGAAAACAGATGAAGAGTAAACACTTCCCATCTTACTCTGTGAGTCCAGTATTAAACTCATATGAAAGTCAACCAAAAATATCACAAGAAAAGAAAACTACAGACCTACATCCCTTCTCAGTAAAAACTACAGACTTATATCTCTTGTAATTCTAGATCCAATTATCATCAAAATATACTAAAATATCAAACCAAGACACAAAATAAAATAAGTAGAATTTATCCTAGCAATGTAAGGGCGGTTCAGCAAATGTTCAGGGATGTTTTTAGCAGCACTTTTTACAATAGCTTAAAGGTAGAAAGAACTCACATATTCATTAACAGATGAATGGATAAAAATAAATGGTATATACATGCAATAGCATATTATTTAGCCATAAAAAACTGAAGTACTAATCGAAAACAAACCCACTGCCATTTACTTGATCCTGACTCATAGCAGCCCTATAGGACAGAATAGAATGCCCAAAGGATTTCCAAAGAGTAAATCTTTATTAAAGAAGACTGCCTAATCTTTCTCCTGCAAGATGGCTGGTTGGTTTGTACTTCCAACCTTTTGGTTAGCCACTCAATGCTTTAACAACAGAGTCGCCAGAGCTCCAGAAGTACTGATACATATTACCAAATGGATTAACTTCAAATGCATGTACTAAATAATACAAGCCAGACACAAAACGTCACAAATTCTATGAATCAATTCATATAAAATACCCAGTATAGGTAAATTCACAAAGACATAAATCAGATTGGTCATTTTCAGGGACAGATTGTAGGAATGGAGAAGATGAAGAGTGACCGATTAATGGGTACAGGGTTTATTTTATGGTGACAAAAATGTTTTGGAACTTGATAGATGTTGTGGTTACACAACTTTATGAATGTACTAAATCCCCTTAAGTGTAAATTTCAAAATGATTAATTTTATGTTATGTAATTTCATCTCAATTAAAAATGAGAAAAAAACAACCTCACAAAAAAGAAAAAAAAAAACTTGAAATGGAGGGCATTTCCTCAATCTGATTACAGGAATATACAAAATAGTTATAGCTAACATCATTGGCTTCTCTTTGACATAAAGAGAGTCTGTGGATGTCCTGAATGCTCTGTCAGTAAGTAGGATTAAGACTCACAAAGGAAGGCCAGAGAACAAATTTAGTACTCAGAGATCCCAGAAAGGAAACTATAGCATGCCTTAATGCAAGGCCATTCAGGGGAATGAGCCAACAAAAAAAGATGGAACTATAAGAGGGGGCTTATTTATGGAAAGTAGGATAGGACCTCTAGGTTAAGGTGGACTGAAATCTGATTGGTCAGTTTAAAAACTTAGTGTGGGATAAGGGAGGAATTTTATCACAGAAAATCATAAAGCACATGGCCAAGAGGGATAAGAATTACTACAGCTGCAAAGAGACTGGGCTACATAATAGCAACAGGGTCTTTATCACATGAAACTATATTGTAAATGGCTGGGAAGACTAGTCAGAGAGTATCAATAAGAGACTGTGTGACAATATGGGAATGGCCATGTCACAAATGGGTGAAAGAGTAACTAGGAGTAATGAATGAATATCAAGACAAAAATTATATAGGCCATTTGAGACAAAAATATCTTCAGTTCTTTGGCCCATTCAAAGACTTCTATCCACATACCTCTTCCTCTACAACCATGTTCCTTCCAAGTCCCTGACCATCCAGCCAAACCATTGATCACAGCTCATGACTCAGCAATATACAATTGAACATCTTGCCATGTCTCCTTCCAAGAAAAGTGAGCAACCGGATGCACTGCTTGAAGTTCTTCCCATTGGGAGTATTTTCCTTCACCACTGTCCTTCAGGTAGATCCAAGAAAGGAGCTTCTTTGCTGCTGCTCTCTACATTTAACTGCTTCCTGTATAACACATAGAACCATCTGTAAACCAAGCACAAGTTTTCTCTTCCTCAGTCAACTGATCATAATGAATTCTCATGAGGCCATAGGCACAGATTGGGAGAGGTAAGGTTATATGACTGGAGAGAAGACCATGGGCACTTGGGCCAGTTGTTCATGCAACATACTTGTGCCTTCAGGTCCTGCTTGAGCTCTATCTCTTATATAATGATGGAGTGCTTTGTGCATGTCTCATTTTATGAGTCTGTGTTCAGACAACACCCAATTCATGAAGGGCAGCTCAGGCCACATGGTGACTTATTGGCCCATGGTTAAGCATTCAGTCTTTACTAAGGTCCAGTAATAAGCCAAAACCTATTTATCAGAAGGAAAATAGTTAGTTATCTGAAGAGGATGACAGGGATTTACTCCAAGATACTAAGGCTGTGCACTGTGATTCAGCAATAGTTAGTTGTCTGCCAAAGACTCCAAACAACATCTCTATCTGCCACCAATACTTCAAACATCATTGGGTCAGCAGGATCACACAGTCCAAGTGGCAGAGCAGCTTGCATGGCAGCCTCTGCACCTGCAGAGCCCTCTGTTTTTCAGGGCCACACTCAAAACTAGCAGCTCTTCAAACACTTGATAGCACAAGGCCAGAGTAGCACACCCACATGAGGGGTATGTTGCCTATTAACAAGGAATTATGCCTTCTTTTCATTGTAGAGGGGGGCAGATACAAGGCATTTAACTGTTAACCAGAAGGCTGGCAGTTCAAACCCACCAGCCACTCTGAGGATGATTGAGTAATCTTCTTCCTTAGAGATACGGCCTTGGAAACCTAAGGAGGGGTCGCTATGAGTCGGATTGACTTGACGGCAGTGGTTTTTTTTTTTGGGGGGGGGGTTAGTAGGAATATCTCAACATGCCCCACACCACTGAACCCTAGAAATTTCACTCAGGTAGAAAGTACCTGAATTTTTGTCAGGTTAATTTCCCACCCCCTAGCACATACATGTCTCACCAATAGGTCTAAAGTCACTAATACTTCTTCCTTACTAGGTTAGGTCAGACAATAATATCATCATAATGTTATGAATGTAATGGACTAGTGTAGTACCTTGTGGAAGGGAAAGGTGATCAAGTTGCCTGCAGACTGAGCTATGACATAGTGTGGGAAAGTCTACATACTGCTGAAGTAATATACTGAAAGTGTATTTTTGGCCTTGCCAGTTAAAGGCAAACTGCTTCTTGTGATCCATCAAAATTGGAAATGAGAAAAAGGCATTTCTCAGATCAATAGCTAGATATCAGGCATCAGGAGATGTATTAATTTTCTCAAGCAATGAAACCAATCTGGAACAACAGCTACAATTGGAGTCACCACCTGATAAAGTGTACAATAATCTACTGTCACTCTCCACGATCCATTCATTTTTTTGCACAGTCCAAATAGGTGAGTTAAATTGGCATGTAGTGGAAATGACTATCACAATCTTTCAAGTGGTTCATGGTGGCACTAATCTCGTCAATCCCTCCAGGTATGTTCTATTGTTTTTGGTTTATTATTTTCCTATGTAAGGGCAGTTCTAATGGTTTCCACTTGGCTTTTCCTACCATAGTAGCCCTAATTCCACATATCAGGGATCCAATGTGGGGAATTTGCCAGTTGCTGAATATGTCTATTCCAATTATACATTCTGGAACTGGGGAAGTCACTACAAAATGAGTTTGGGGACCCAATGGACCCACTGTGAGATGGACCTGAGCTAAGACTCCATTAATTACTTGACCCTCATACACCCTTTCTCTGGCCAAAGGGCTACGACAATGTTTTGGATTTCCTGGAATTAATACCAATTCAGACTTAGTAAAGTCTGATTATTTCCTTTTCCCCAATGAACAGACACTCTCATAAAAGGCCATAGATAACTTTTGGGAAGGCTGGGAGAAAGACTAATATAAACTTTTGGCAGGGTGGTGGAATCCTTCCTCAAGGAGATCCAACCTCTCCTTCATTCAAGGGATTGTAGGTCTATAAATGGGTTCAAGTCTGGGAATTGAATGAGGTGCTATGACTTCATATTCTGGCGATTCAAGTTAGACTACTGTTCACTTGACCTAGAATTCTTCTGTTTGTATAAATCAAGTAAATATTTAGTATATTTCCCATCTATTTCACTCCTAGGGACACCATGCCTAAATAGCCAACACCATAAATCCTTTCAAGTCAGGTTATTCTGTTTACAGCTTTGACTCTGCTGTCCATTATGGTAACCATGCCCACATTGTCTTAGTCATTTAAGTGTTCCAACTTGGCCCCTGACACCACTGTGGTGCAATGATCCCCATTGAAGTTAAAATGGGAAAAAAAAAAAAAAAA
>NW_006921987.1:2736830-2739106 GCF_000298275.1 Orycteropus afer afer
GGGGGGGTTCAAACCACTGACATTTTGTTTAGTAGCCAAATGTCTTAGTTCAATTAAGGTAGTTTTGACTACATATGTGGGTCTATGGGTCTAAGCTGATAAATCCATTCCAACATGACAATTTCTCTTCAGCCTTTGGGTACATTCTTGTACATTTTACCAAGGCAGTTCTGATACTTCAACTTGACTTAGTCTAGGCTACCACATAATCCATGCTTCAACAAACCCACCACGTAAACTATTAGATCCTTTCCTAATCTCTCAAGCTAAAACATTGAATAAAGAATCTGTATTTAGTGTGCCCAAATCAATAAACTCAGACTGATCCAATGCTATGTTCCTTGCACCATTTTCCTACACATATTCTTAATAGCCATTCCCACACATATTCTCAAGGTTTCTGTTTGTACATGTTAAAAAAAATCAAGCAATTTTTTAGAGTGCACTGTACCTCTTCCTGGGTCACATTTTGCACTTCACCTTTCAGAGATAGTTGGGGATTGAGTCTAATAATAAGTCTAAAAGAAACAATGGATGGTGGAGTTGGTTCCTGGAAACATTTGATAATGCCTTATAAGCACCTGCCTTAGGCAATGCCCCAGAAAATGTCTAAGAAGCAACCCAGGTGCTGTCACAGACAATGACTAAGCAAGCATAGCTGGGTTAGTCTCATCAGATGGAGGTTAGAGGGATGATTCTACAGGCAGGAGTGATTCAATGGAATTCAGAGGCTCAATATCCCTTGCTTCCTGATTATCAGGCCATATGTCCCCATCCCAAGTTTCAGGACCTCGTGTCTTCCCATTCAATGCCTTAACTTTAACTTCTTATACCATTATCATTGGAGACTGGAAATTCAACTGCATTGTAATTCAGCCATTCTTATGACAAGACTCTGGGTTTCATTGTCAGCAATATAAACTCATTTACTACAACAGATAAGGCTTTCTTTCAGGGCACAATGGGAAACATTGAAGTCTTTCATGCAATGCTTGATCTGCAACTCAGAAGTCCTGGTGCTCATCTTGTTCTTTCACCATTTTGTTTAGTGTAAGTAGGACCAATCATTTAGCTTCCTTATATTTCTTGTTCTGACAAAGTTGCAGAAAATTATCAAACATGTAGAAAAAAAGTGAATTTCCTTAAAACTCCAAGCTTATTTTTATGATAAAAATAATGTATATATACATGTATATTTGATCCAAGTTTCAGACATTTATCGAAGGCTTCAATTCCAGCATATATAAAGACTTCTTAGAATTCAATAATAAGACAAATAATCCAACAAAAAATGGCAAAATATTCTAACATATTTCACACAAAATAAGATACATAAATAGCCAATAAGGACATGATGAGACAGATGTTCAACATCATTAGTCATCAGGGTTATAAAGTTTAACCACAATAAGATACCGCTACATTCTCATTTGAATTGCTAAGATTAAAATTGCCAAGAATACAAAATGTTGGCAAAGATGTGGATCAACTGGAACTCATACAGTGTTGTGGCAATCCAAAATAGTAATCCCTTTGAAAATAAATAGTATGAGAGTGTCTTATAATGTTTAACATACACTTCCCATATGAGCAATCACATTCTTAAGAATTCACTTAAGAGAAATGGCAACATATTTCCAAACAAAAATTTGTTAAAAACATAGTTATGTCAGTTTAATTCTTAATAGCCAAAATTAGAGAGAACTCAAATATCTATTAACTTGTTGGTGTTAGATGCCATTGAGTCAGTTCCAATTCATTGTCATGCTATGTACAACTGAATGGAACAATGGAACACTGCCCTTTCCTGCATAATCCTCACAACCATTGCAATGCATGAATCCATTGTTGGATTCACAATATCCTCTCTTTTGCTGAATCTTTACTCATCTACTATGTACATGGATCTCACTGGATTTCTTTTTTTTCCTCACTACATATGTGGAAAGAGATGATAAAACATTCAATATCATCAATTTACTAACTAGTAAATGGAAGAACAAATCATACTATATATATGCTATGGAATAGCACTTCTTAATTTAACAGGAGAATACTGATGGACACAACATGGATAAATATAGAAAGCATTATGTTAAATGAAGCATAAAAGACTACATATGATCCAATAAATAGAAAATATAGAAAACGAAAGCTATAGTGAAAGATAGATCAGTGGATGTTAGTGCTGGAAGTTGGGGGAGGGATTCAAATAGAAAAGTGTATAAGAGTATTTTTTAACAGATGGAAATATTCTATGTCTCGATTGCAATAGT
>NW_006921987.1:2739756-2752658 GCF_000298275.1 Orycteropus afer afer
CATTGTGAGGATTTTTGTTTTCTTTATGTTGAGGTGTAAACAATACTGTAGACTGTGGTCTTTAATCGTCATCTGTAAGTGTTTCAAGTCATCTTCACTGTAAGCAAACAAATTTGTGTCATCTGCATATTGCAGGTTGTTAACGAGTTTTGTTCAAATCCTGATGCCACATTCTTGCTCATATAGTCCAGATTCTCAGATTATTTGCTCAGCATACAGATAGAAGTATGGAGAAAGTCTACCACCCTGACACACTCCCTTCCTGATTTTAAACCATGCAATATCCCCTTGTTCTGTTTGAACAACAGCCTCCTTGTCTATGCACAGGTTCCTCATGAGCTCAATTAAGTGTTCTGTAATTTCCATTCTTCTCAATGTTATCCACAATTTCTTAAGATCCACATAGTTGAATGATCTTGTATACTCAATAAAACACAAGTAAACCTATTTCTGGTATTCTTTGCTTTTAGCCAAGATCCATCTGACATCAGCAATGATATCGCTCATTCCACATCTTCTTCTGAATCTGAATTTCATTTCTAGAAGTTTCCTGTCCATATACTGCTGGAACCATTTTGGAATTATGCTCAGCAAGATTTTACTTGTGTGTGGTATTAATGATTTTGTTTGATACTTTTCACATTCTGTTGGATCACCATTCTTTGGAATAGGTACATATGTGGATCTCTTTCAGTCAGTTAGCCTAATATCTGTCTTCCAAATTTCTTGGCATGGAAAAATAAGTCCCTCCAGCATGTCATAAATTTGTTGAAACATCTCAGTGGGTGTTCTTTCAGTTCCTGGAGGCTTGCTTCTCACCAATTCTTTCAGTGCATCTTTGATTTCTTCCTTCAATACCATTGGTTTTTGATCATATGCCACCTCCTGAAATATGTGAACATTGGCTAGTTCTTTTGGTACAGCGAATCCATGTATCCCTTCCATCTTCTCTTTCATTTTTCATTTTTTTAAATTACAGGTTTGCTTTTATTCAACTAGATTTTATGACTTTTTTTTTTTTTTTGCTTTCGGTGCAAATTTACAAAGCAGTTTTGTTTTACATACAACAATTCATGCACATTTTATTTTATGGCCAATTACCATCCCCGAACATGAAAAACTCTCCTCCTCTGTTCTCCCTGTGACTATCCCTTCTCCGTGTCCTTCCTGTCTATGCATTCTTGTCTCTACAGCTTTCTCTGTGTGTGAATGCTTTCCCTCTAATGTCTCTTGGCTGATTGGTCTAAGGGGTAAATTTCCCTGGTGTAGGCATTCTGCTTGTAGCTCTTTCTACTGTTGGGCTGACAGGTAATGTATTGAAGTTAGTCCATTTCTATACCCAAAGGATAACCCAGGGCCATGGTCTTGGTGGTTCCATCAGTCTCTATCCAATCAGTAATTCTGGTCATTTTTGTGTTTTTGAATTTTGTTCCACATTTTTCCTTCCACTCTAACCAGGATCTCCCATTTTGATCCCTTTCTTAATGGTTGGTATTAGTAGCTGGACACCATCTAGTTATTCTGGACTCAGGGTCATGAAGGCTGAAGTTCTCCTGGTCTACCATATCTTTTGGACTAATTGCTTTCCAGTGGTTTTGCTTTTCATCACTCTTCTTTGCTCCAGATGAGAAGAGACCAATAGTTTCATCTAAAATGGCTGCTCAAAAGCTTTTAATACCCCAGTCACTACTCACCAAATTAGGATGTAGAACAAGATTTGTATGCAGTATGTTGTGCCAATTGAGCATGATATCCCCTGAGATATGGTTTCAAGCCCACAGGCCCAGTGCTTCTCTCTCTGATGGTGTTTGACTGTGTCTGAGAACTTACTCCAACCCTGTCCTCTGTTACTTCTGTAATGTATGTGGATAATTTTGTAGCCAGTACACATATAACACTATCTTCAGCCAAATCTATTCTTGGTCTTGGGTATATTGGTGTTCACCTACTCAACCTGATCTTCTCACCTATCTATGCATTTACCTATTGCCTAGTATTTGGTGCCATTGGTAATGCAGTATTCTGCATGCAGTGGTATTTGCCTCTGTTGTCAATATTTTTGTGTCCTCCCTTTCCCCATGGTCACCATGCTGGTCACAGACACTTTCCATACTACCATTGTCATCAAAATCAACATGTGACCCCCAATTAGTCTGAAAGTTTTCCTTCCCCTCCCTCTCATCTTCAGTAACCAACAAATTGAATTTACTTCCTTGAGTAAATCTTTCCTTGAATTTTTGCAATAATGGACTCTTCCAATATTTGTCTTTTTCATGATTGACTGATTTCACTCAGAAAAATGTCCTCCAAATTCATCCACATTGTGAGATGATTCATGTACCCCTCATTATTCTTTTTTGTTGCGTAGTGTTCCGTTGTGTGAATGTAGCCATAGTTTGGTTATCCATTCATCTTCTGATGGGCATTTATGTCGTTTTCATCTCTTTGCTATAGTGAATTGTGCTGCTATGAACATGGGTGTGCACATGTCTATTAGGGTATATTCCTCCTAATGGAATTGTTGGATCAATTGGTATTTCTATTTTCAGTTTTTTGAGGAAACACCATATCATTTTCCACAGTGGCTGTACCATTTTGCAGTACCATCATCATTCAATATTTTGCCCATAGAATCTTTCAATGTTGCAACTCGGGGCTTGAATTTTTTTCTTCAGTTCTTTCAACTTGAGAAATTCCAAGTGTGTTCTTCCCTTTTAGTTTGCTAACTCTAGGTCTTTGCACACTTCATTATACTAATTGATTTTGTCTTCTCAAGCTGGTCTTTAAAATCTTCTCTTCAGCTATTTTATCATGTCATTTTTTCCATTTGCTTTATCTAGGGTCGGTGAAGGAGGGAAAGACCTTCAATGGGATGGATTGACATGGGGGCTGTGACAATGGGCTCAAGTATAGCAAGGATCATGGAGCTGGCACAGGATCGGGCGGTGTTTTGTTTTTCTGTGCATGGGGTCACTATGAGTTGGAGATGACTCGACAGCGTCTAACCCTAGCATTTTCTATTCAAAAGCAAGTTTCAGAGTCTCTTCTGACATCCATTTTGGTCTTTTCTTCCTTTCTTGTCTTTTTAAGGAGCTTTTTTTTTTTCTTCATGTATGATGTTCTTGATGTCATTCTACAACTCATCTGCTTTTCAGTCATTGGTGTTCAATGTGTCAAATCTTTTCTTCAGATAGAAATTCTATCTAAATTCAGGTGGGATATAATCAAGGTTATATTTTTGTTGCCATAGGTTTGTTTGAATTTTATTCTGCTTCAGCTTGAACTTGCATATGAGCAATTGATGTTGTGTTCCATAGTCAGCTCCTGGCCTTGTTTTGGGTGAAGATATTGAGCTTCTCCATTGCTTCTTTCCATAGATGTACTTGATATGATTCTTGTGTAATCTGTCTTGCAAGGTCGACATGAATAACAACTGTTGATGTTGCAAAAAGGTATTTACAATGAATGAGTAGTTGTTCTTGCAAAATCCTATCATGTTACCTCCAGCTTTGTTTCTGTCATGAAGGCCATATTTTCCAACTACTGATGTTTCTTGTCTCCAACTTTTGCATTCCAATCACTAGTGATAATCAACACATCTTGATTACAAGTCTGGTCAATTTCAGAGACTGCAGAAGTTGGTAAAAATCTTTAATTTCTTCATCTATTTTAGTGGTTGATGTGTAAATTTGAATAATGGTAGTATTAACTTGTGTTCCTTATAGACGTATGGATATTATCCTATCACTGACAGCATTGTACTTCAGGATAGATCTTGAAACATTCTTCATGGCAGTGAATGCCATACCATTCCTCTTCAATTTCTTATTTCTGGCATAGTAGATCATATGATTGTCAGTTTGTCATATTGCAGTGGCTTTCATGTTGCTGAGAGGCTGGAGGCTATGCCACCTCAAATACCAACAGGGTCATCCATGGTGGACAGTTTTCACTGGAGTTTCCAGACAAAGTTAGACTTGGTAGAAGAAAGGGGCCATCAACTTCTCAAAGAATTAGCCAGTGAAAACCTTGCCAATATCAGAGAAACATTGTCTGATATATTACTGGAAAACTTTATGAATAGCCCTGAAACATTGTCTGACCGAGTGCTGGAACATGAGCCTCTCAAGTTGGAAGGCACTCAAAACACGACTGGGGACAACCTCCTGAAAATACAGTCAATCTTAATAATATAGAAGGAGTGAAGCTTTTATGACCTCCATTTGCTGATGGGGCACAACTTAAAATGGTAAGAAACAGATAAACATCCATTAATATTTGGAATGTGGAATGTATGAAGTATGAATGTAGGAAAATTGGAAGTTATCAAAAGTTAAATGAAATGCATAAAGATTGCAATAAATCATTTAGTGTATCTCCTAGGCATGAGATGAAATGGACTGGTTGTGGCCATTGTTAATCAGACAATATATGATCTACATGATTATATATAAGGGCC
This sequence comes from Orycteropus afer afer, assembly GCF_000298275.1. Taxonomy (NCBI): domain Eukaryota; kingdom Metazoa; phylum Chordata; class Mammalia; order Tubulidentata; family Orycteropodidae; genus Orycteropus; species Orycteropus afer. The sequence goes on from NW_006921987.1 coordinate 2,744,216, forward strand.
CACATTAATCAAACTACATTTAAAATGTATTTGTTTTATTTTATTTAAGTTATACATTAATAAACCTTGAGGGAAGTACAACTAGCTCCTTCACAAGAATGAAAGTATAAAGGCAGCAATAAATGTATCTCATTTAATTCTGAATCTTCCATTGTGCTTGGCACATAGTAGGTAATTAAAAAATGTTGACTGAATCATGAAAAAAATGGTTATGAGTTGCAACATTGGTTTCTTGTAAAAAGCATATGCAACTAATTTTTGTTACTTGAATATATACTTATTTGAACTCTTTCTTGTCAAAAATATTTGGGAATAAATAAGCTTTTATTGTGTACAGAATAAATATGTAAAATATGTTATAAAATTTTACAATGGTTTCTTGCAGTTTGTCATTTTGACCTTTTGTCTTATGATCATTCTATAATCTGTAGTTCACTGATAAATGAGTGGAAAATATTTGCACTATGCCTGTGTCAGAAATGGACCACCATAAAAGGACAACCAACAAAAACAAAGATAACAACCACAAATTAAGTGTTTCTTTTGTGATTGCTTGAGCAATTTCTCTTAGGAAGATCAGCACGAGGCCAGTCCCCATGAGGCAGAGGTCAAAGATGTCTCAAATGTCCAAACTACCATGTCACTCCATCATTTCAGACATTAACACCTCCTCCTCCTCCCAGTAATTTCCTCAGTCTTAGGGTTCTGTATTTCACTGTAATGCCTCACAGAACTCACGGACACCCAAGGGTTCGTCTCACATAGTAGTGGTGGAGGCTGGCAGGCTGGTGAGACCCGGGTCCATGAGTAGGTCTGGCAGTCCTCCCAACTCTTGGGGTTTGATGAACCTCTATCAGCAGATCAGATGACGGCTGCTGTCCCAAATCCAGGGGTGATATGAAGATGATCCAAGACACAAAGCCAGAGCAAGAGGAGAGTGAATCTTCCCAGCAGTGCTAGTCCCTCAGTGTCTCACTCAGCAATGTGTGTCTCCTGTGTCTCTTTCCCAGCAGCACATGTCTCAGGAGCGCGTGTCCCTTTCAGCAGCACATGTCCCTTTCAGCAGCACGTCTTCCTCAACCAGCAGTCAGAGAGAGTTCTGCCTCCAGGAGGCCTCCTTTTGAGCCTGGAAGGGTGGTCAAACTAGCCAATCACAACATCAGAACTCTAAGCATGTGAGAGAGAGTGGGCACCTCCCAGAACATTGTTTTGTGCCACGCCCAACATAAATACTCCAGGTGGACAACTTCAGCAATCAGGAGCTCCTCAGTTGCTCATAGAAAATCCCACCTTGGAATTTACAAAGACTTATGGGTAGAAAAGCCACACTAAGTAATTTACTACACTGCAGTGATATTTATCTATCTATCTATTTATTTATGTATTTAAATTTGTCCCCTTCTGTACTTCTTTTGATTTTTGCAGGACATATTGTCTTTCTCAGCCCATCGTAAATTAATAGACAAACAGACAAACAAAAAAAATGCAAACCTAATTATACCAAAATTGTGGCTTTCTAGAAGCAATATTTTACTAGTTAAGTACCTGAAAGTGAAGAAAGAAGGAAGCAAAGTGGTAGAATAGATACTTGTGGAGGAGAATTATTTAGTACAAAGAGGAAGGGGAATTTTCCATCACAGAAGATTTGGGAGTGATGTGGAAGGGACTCTGTGGATAAATTACACTTGAGCCTGCATGCCTCCTACTGCCTGCCACTTAACAGTGCAAGCTATTTATTGATAAGTACCCTACCTCTTGCCACCAACTATCAGAAGAGAAGGGTTTGAACACTCTCTTGTGTAAGGTGGTAGACTGAGGGAGGGTTTCAGCAGAAATTGGGGAGAAATTTCCCATGAGCAAGGCAGTATATGCTATTTACAACAACTATTCTTAGAGCAAAGAATAAGAACCTCTCCAGTCTAATCACACACACTTAATGCAATTCTCCAGAAAGAATGAAAATCAAACAAAGAGGCTAGATGAAAAAGACTGTTTGACATCTAGATGCCTCATTACAATAAATCAGCACTAGTCTTCTTGTGACATTACTGGGAGAAAACAAAACAAAAAAACTCTATAATTTTACCATATGCTACTTGGAAGTTTCTAACCTGTCCAAAATTATTTTTGAACACTTCTAGCAGTAATTTGGTGGTGTTGGCAACCTCTGCTAACCAAATTCTTGCTCAAAAACAGCAATACTTCCTTGTTCTGTTATTCATCATTTTGGTCTGTTTGCCATTGTTATTTGTTTGTTTTTCACATCTAAGCCTTAGTGAATTCAGCTGTGTTTTGGTGCATTCCGATGGTATTTCTTTTGCCTTCATTTAAAGTGAAAAACACCAGCTATTTGGATAATGTACTTTACATTTGTTTCTTCATCCTGCTCACCTTTCTAAAGTCACAATTCTATCAACATTATTACTATTCTTCTCAATTTCCCTGGATCACAATTTTATCATTACCATGAATCCTATCTTTGCTTCATTTCTCATCAATTGGTTAATTCATCAGTTTTTCTTTGTTAATGATTTAGATTCATATTTCCTATCTATTTAGCCTGTCACAACAATATTCTCCAATCTCTCTTTGGTTTGCATTTATCAGAATGGTAATTCAATATTGTTTTCAGATTAATAAGCTTCATACATTCCTTTCACCAATTTATACATTTTGTCAAACCTTTTGCTAGTTCTTAACTGCCTAGCATTTTGAACCAAATAGCTCAACTCAATACCTAAGGTTTCACAAAACTTAAACTTCTTTCACTGTCTTGTTTCTCCCACCAACGATACTCATACATGCTTCTATATCAAAATGTGTCCTCTTTCTTGATGGTGAAATTTTATCCAAGGAAGATCTGTATTCTGACCATATGCACATTTAAGCCACACATTGTTATTGTCACAGTGATGTATACATGCCTTCTGTGAGCTTTTAATTTTAACTTCACAGCATTAGCAGCAACAACAACAAAACATAATATTTTATTTTGCTATCTCTCTAATTTTGTTGTGTTTTATCTTACCATATAACATGGCAATTAATTTAAGATAAAAACAATGTGCTGTGTGTATGTGTTGTGGTTCATAAAGTTCCAGCACAGTGTCGTTAAGATACAATTACCACATGTATTAAACACTTATTACTTAGTCAAAAGAGACTCAGAAATTTGCCCTTGAATAGAGAGTAACTAAAACATAATGGCTAAGACACTTGCCTGCTAACCAGACGGCTGGCGGTTCAAACCCACCAGCCACTCCTCGGAAGGAAGGTTGGGCAATCCTACTTCTGTAGTGATACTGCCTCGGAAACCCAAGGAGGGGTCGCTATGAGTAGGGTTTGACTCGACGGCACATAACAACAACAACAACAAAACAAATGGAAGAAATGACAAGATTAAAGAGCTGAATGGAAGATTTCAAAAAGCAGTTTGAGAACACAAAGTCAATTATTATAATGAAATGTGCAAAGACCTGGAGTTTGAAAATCAAAAGAGAAGAACACAATCTGCATTTCTGTAGCTGAAAGAACTAAAGAAAAAAAATCAAGCTTGAAGTTGCAATATTGAAAGATTCTATGGGAAAAATACTGAATGGTGCAGGAAACATCAAAAGAAGATGGAATGAATACACAGAGTCACTGTACCAAAAATAATTGGTTGATGGTCATCCATTTCAAGAGGTAACATATAATCAAGATCCAATGATACTGAAGGAAGAAATGGAAGCAGCACTGAAGGAACTGGTGAAAAACAAGGCTCCAGGAATTTACAGAATATTCACTGAGATGTTTCAATAAACAGATTCTGCACTGGGGGTACTCATTCATCAATGCTAAGAAATTTGGAGGACAGCTACCTGGACAACTGACTTAAAGAGATCCATATTTGTACCTATTCTGAAGAAAGGTGATGCAAAACAATGTGGAAATTTTCAAACAATGGCATTAATATCACATGCAAGTTAAATATTATTGAAGATGATTTAAAAAACAGTTGCAGCAGTATATGGACAGAAAATTTCCAGAAATGCAAGCTGGATTCAGAAGAGGACGTAGAATGAGGATGTCATTGCTGATGACAGGTGGATCTTGGCTGAAAATAAATAATACCAGAAATTTGTTTTCTTGTGTTTTATTGACTATGCAAAATCATTCAATTGTGTGGATCATAACAATTTATAGATAACTTTGACAAGAATAGGAATCTGGAACACTTAACTGTGTTCATAAGGAACCTGCATATGGACCAGGAGACTGTCTTTTGAACAGAACAAGGGGATAATGCATGGTTTAAAATCAGGAAGGGAGCGTCAGGGTTGTATCCTTCCACCATCCTTACTCAATCTGTATGCTGAGTAAATAATCTGAGAAACTGGACTATATGAAGAAGAGTGTGGCATCAGGATTGGAGGAAGACTCATTAATAACTTGAGACATGCAGACCATCCAACTTTGCTTGCTGAGAGTGACAATGTCTTGAAACACTCACTGATGAAGTTTAAAGACACTAATCTGCAGTATGGATTACATATAAATGTAACTGAACCAATAAGCAGCATCACAATAAATGGAGAAAATATTGAAGTTGCCAAAGATTTCATATTACTTGGTTCTACAATGAACATCAATGGAAGTAGCAGTCAAATCATATGACATATTGCATTGAGCAAGTCTGTTGCAAAAGATCTGTTTAAAGTGTTGAAGAGAAAAGATATCTCTTTGAAGATTAAAGTGAGCCTAATCTAAGCCATGGTATTTTCAATCACCTCATATGCATGTGAGAGCTAGACAGTGAATAAGGGAGACCAAAGAAAAGTTAGTGCTTTTGAGTTGTGATGTTGATGAAGATTGCTGGAAGTATCTGGAGCACTAACAACTCTGTCCTGGAGGAAGTACAGCAAGAGCACTCCTTGGAAGTAAGAATGGCCACACTTTGTTTCACTTTGGTCATGTTGTCAGAAGGGACCATTCCTTGAAGAAGGATATCATGCTTGGTGAAGTGGAAGGTCAATATAAAATGGGAAGGCCCTCAATGAGATGGATTTACACAGTGCCTACAAGGAAGGGCTCAGGTATAACAAGGATTGTGAGGCTGGCACAGGACTGGGCAGTGTTTTGTTCTGTTGTACATCAGGTTGCTATTAGTCCAAGTTGACTCTATGGCACCGAATAACAACAGCAAGTTTCTTTAAGGAAGCAAGCAACAAAAGTCAAATTCTTAGAAAAGTCATAATTTTAGCTCATAGATGTAGAAAGCTGGTGAGTGTGGCTTCCAAAATAATAATGATAATAATAATAAAACATTGCAAAAACTGCATATCAATTATTTTTTTTTAAAATAATCTATAAAATGAGGTCACAGTGAAAACAACTAATCTTAAATCATGAGGGAAGCAGGAATCTGCAAGGAGAAACAGGATCCAAAGTTTTGCTTGTTGTTGTTATTTGCCAGTGAGTCGGACCTGACTCATAGCGACCCCTCCTTCGGTTTCCAAGGCAGTATCACTATGAAAGTAGATTGCCCAACCTTCCTTCTGAGGAGTGGCTGCTGGGTTTGAACTGCCAGCCTTCTGGTTAGCAGTCAAGTGCCTTAGGCACTATGTTACCAGAGCTCCTAGCTTTTGCTTACCTGGGATCAATAAAAGACCCAGCAATAAATGATGGGGGAAAAAATGGTAGCTCCTTATGAGCTAGATAAAAATATAAAGATTATGGTGTCTACAGAAAGAGAGAAGTTAGCACCTACTTAAAAAGTTCTTCTCCCCTCCTCCCTATTTTAAGGAACCACACCAAAGGCTCACAGGAAATGTCTAGGAAATATTTCCCTGCGCCATTTAAGAAAAGCATAATAGCCTTTGCCAAAATAAGCCTAGACTCATTATCCTTTTCTCTCATATAGAAGAGAAATAGTAAGAAGACCAATAAAAAAAGTATAGCCTGTGAGCACTGGTGAATACCCTTTATTTAGGAAAGCAGAATGGCAGTCACAATTAAAAAAAAAAAAAAAAAAGTTGTATTTATTTCTCCTGTGTATCATAGAAAAGAACAACACAGCGTCTTACATTGCAGGGGGAAACAGAGTAATGTAAAGTGGTGGTTATTGGGGAAGCTGTGAAAAACTGCTATAGTTAGAGAAAAGAAAATACTAAGAAGAAAGAGAGAAAGAAGGGGTGATAGAGAAGAAGAGAGAGAGAAAGTGAGAAAGAGAGAAAAGATGAAGGAAAAGAAAGAGGTAGGATAGGAGGGAGAAAACAAAGAAGGGAAGGAGGGAGATAAAAACAAATAGTGGGAAGGAAGGATGGGAAGGAGAGAAGAAGGAAGGAAAAAAGGCAAGAAAAGAGAAATATACTTTCTGAGTTCAGTATTACATATGGAACTAAAGTAACATTGGCACACAGTTGAAAAATTTTCAAGTAACAATTTCTCTTGAGAGCAGCATAGAAGGATGACACAAAGCTGAGTAGAAAGATCTAATGCTAATCAGGAAGCAAACTTCTAACTCAGTCCAACCTCTGTCTGTTTTTGTTGTCATTAGGTGCCATCAGATTGGCTCCAAATCATAGTGAGCCTATGTATAACATAATGGAAAATGGTTTGATCTTATGCCATCTTCACAATATTTGCTATGCTTATGCCTATCATCACAGCCATTGTGTCAATTCATCTCATTGAGGGTCTGCTCCTTTTTCACTGACTATCTACTTTACCAGGCACAATATCCTTCTCCAAGGGCCACTGCCTTCTGACAACAAGACCAAAGTACATGGAGGAAGTCTGGCCATTCTAAGGAACATTCCCTTAGAATTAAGGTGCCTACCTCCCTCATGATTTAAGGTTAGTTGTTTTCACTGTGACCTCATTTTACAGATGATTTCAAGAAAATGAATGGATACGCATTTTTTCCAACTTTTTATTATTATTATCATTATTATTTTGGAAGCCACACTCTCCAGCTTTCTACATCTTTGAGCTAAAATTATGACTTTTCTAAGAATTTGACTTTTGTTGCTTGCTTCCTTAAACAATCTTGTTGTTGTTATTAGGTGCCATCGAGTCAGCTCTGACTAATAGTGATCCTATGTAAGTAAGAAGTAAGTACTTCTTATTCTGCCTAGATAAACAAAAAGTCCCACACTAAAAGCCTGACAGAAGGAAAGACATATTAGAGGCATAAAAAATATTTAACTCATGATCTATCTGTCCTATATAACATGTTCAACTTTCAACTGCAATTTACAAAACACACAAAAAAAATCAAGAAAATCACGATTGAAAAAGACAGATAATCATACTAAGTCTCCGATATTGGAACTATCAGCTATGAAATTTTAAAATAATTAAGATTAATATGTTAAAGATTATTTGTAAAGCTAAGGACATGCAAAATCAGATAGATAAATTCATCAGGTAAATGGAAACTATAAAAAAGAATCAAATAGAAATGTTAGAAATTCAGAAACAGTGACAGATATCAAGAATGGTTCATCTATGGGCAAAAATTCTAAGGAAATCATCAGTAAGCTTGAAAATAGGTAATAATAGATTATTCAAATTGATACACAAGGAAGAACAATACAAGAATGGGGAAAAAAATCAAGAGCATCCAATAAATTTGTGACGATAGCAAATGGTTTAATGTACACATAATTTAAATCTCATAAATATGATATTATATTTAAAGAAATAGCAGGTGACATATTTTAGTGACAGACAACAATCTGTATAATCAAGAATCTCAGAGAACATCAAACAACATAAATACCAAAAGAGAAAAAATTCTAGTCAGTCATTTCACATTGAAACTGATAATAATATAAAAGAATGAGAAATTTTTCAAGTTAACCAAGAAAAACAAATACCTAAAAAAGGAATATTAATAACAAATACAATGGACATGTTTTTCAATAGATACTTGAAACTATGCATGCAAAAAGAGAATAAAGTTGTAACATATTTAAAGTGCTGGAAGGAAATAATCAAGCAAACACAAATATTAACTCTGAATGAAAATAACATTCAAAAGTGAATGGGATAGTTATAAAAGTTATAGAAAAATAAAGATTTTGTGGTTTCTTTTCCAAGAGACCACTTATAATAATTTCACCTGGCAAAAGGATTATGATAAAATGTGGTATCATAATGATGGACACACACAAAGAAGAATGTCAAACATAATAAATTAAGGTTATTTATTTTTTTAAAAAATTTTAATTCCTCTAAAAGATAACTGAATTGTGCAAAATATTAACAGTAACAATGTATTATATATTTATAACATATGTAAAAGCAAAATATATGACAAACATGGCAGTAGACATGAGGGGTAGACATTAGGAACATACAGCTATAACGTCTTAAACTACACATGAAGCATTGTAATGTTGTTTAAAGGAATATTCAGAAAATGTATAAACATATTGTAAATAGTAGGGAAACAGAG
>NW_006921987.1:2752803-2758522 GCF_000298275.1 Orycteropus afer afer
CAACCATAACACTAATTAATTTAAATGGAATTCCCTAAACATACAAATGTTATATTGGGTACAAAAACAAAAAACAACTACATATTTTCCCACAAGAATCTAATTTTAAATAGGAAGATATATTTAGGTGAAAATTAAATGGATTAGAAATCAAACCAAACCAAACTCACTGCTATCAGGTGAGTTCTGACTCACCTTTGACCCCCTTTGGGGGGTGACCTCCTTTGGGTTTCTGAGGGGGTAAATTTTTACAGAAGCAGACTGCGCAGTCTTCCTTCCATGGAACAGCTCGTGGCTTTGAACCACCAACCTTCTGGTTAGCAGTCAAATGCCTTAGGTACTATGCCACCAAAGCTCTTTGGGGATTAGAAATATATACCATGAAAACTTTAAACAAAAGAGAAATAAAATACTTATAATTATTTCAGACAAATTCAGTGTCAGAACAAGAAATATTATTAGGGATATATTACAAATGGAACGTGAAAATTATCAAACTATATCATTTATACCATGTTAGCAAAATTTTGCTGAAGATAATTTAGAAATGAATATAGTTATACATATTTGACAGAAAACTGCCAGAAGGTTAAGACAGATGTAGAAAAAGATGTTGAATGTGCATGTTAAATGAATCTTGAAGGTAGAGAATATGAGAGAGATGTTTATCTGTGTTTTATACTGTGCTTCACATCACTTAATTCTGGTTTGACCCACTACTGAAAATTTTCATTTCCATCCCAGCTATACCGAATCAGAATCTTCAGTTAATCAAGATCATCAGATGATTCTTACAGATCCCCAGGTGATTCTTTTGTATACATTAGAAATGTAATGAACTTGTCCAAAGTTGTGGTTTTATCAAATACATGAAAGCATTTGCCTATGTGTGTTATTACAAATAATGGATAACATTTGATATGCAAGTGAAAGTGGGACAACAAAAAGAAAGAAGAACAATGGATACCAACAATGTGAATGTTGGTATTGGTGACTACAGGAGGGGAGTCAGCAAAAATGAGGGAAACAGTCAGTGAAATGAATTAGCACATTATCAACAATGAACTGAAACATACCAGTGTTCATGAAATGGTGCAGGGCATGGCAATGTTTACTTGCTATGCATAAAGTCACTATCCTGTACACACAGGTTGCTTCAGAGGAGGTCCCCAGATCTCAACCAGTCACGAGACTACTAGAATGAAGACCTCATCCAGTAACATTAACTCCTCTATGGAAACTTTGTCTATCTATTATGATATATACATATGAGACAGACAGTGTTGACAAAGTGAAAGCCATTATTACTATTAATGGAACACAAACAGTATATATGTTATCACTCAGAATGTAAACAGTGTAAAATAGGAATAGACCCATAGTGAGTCAGTTACCTGTCTACCCTAGCTACCTCACTTTGTACCATAGTAGAGGTACACACTTACATCTCAAAGGGGACTTGATTACCCTTCCCCAAAACTGGCTTCCATCTTATGTCACTGAGTGAAGACATTGGCTCCAGTGTCCACAGGTACATCACAGTTAAGGTATTGGATCCACATTGCCACTTCAGGGGTCAAGAGATGTGTGATTGCTCTAATCTTTCTTTCTGTCTCTCTTTCTCTTTTTCTGTGTCTTATTGGATGGCTCTGCCTTATCCTTGGAAGGAAGATGGAGCAATCTACTTCGGTAGTGATACTGCCTCGGAAACCTAAGGAGGGGTCGCTATGAGTCGGGTCCGACTCGATGGCACATAACAACAACAACAACTGCTTTATCAGCCTGTTCCAGCTCTATGCTAACATCACAATAGCTCTAGAAGTAGAACTGCTTTGTGAGCAATCTCCACACAGGCCTTACACCACTTGCTCAGTTTTGGGGTCTTGCTTTAAAAAAAAAAAAAAAAAAAATACACTACCATTGAGTCTATTCTAACTCAGTGAGACCCCCATTGGGTTTCTGAGGTGGTAAATCTTTACGGGAGCAGATTGCCCAGTCTTTCTTCCATGGAGTGACTGGTGGGTTTGAACCTCCAACCTTCTGGCTAGTGGTCAAATTCCTTAGGCACTGTACCATCAGAGCCCCTTCGGACTTGCTTCAGGCATTAGAAACTGCAAGCACATAGAGTTCTATCATTCAGTTATCTCTAATGACCAAGTAAAGAAACCTTTTAGTTTACAGCCCAGAAACCAATGTAGAATTTTAATGTAGTTTTTAAGAAAACATCAGAAAATTTAGTTACATAGCCAGAATAATTACATAGTAGTAATAAAAAAAAAACTTTAATGAATTCTATATGGTTTTGGATTTTTAGAATCTTCTTCTCCCATAAAATTTTATTAATAAACCTAATCAGCACTAACCTTGTAGTTTTAATATTGGAATATTTTTTTCAAAGTACTTAAAATGCATTAATCACAAATAATATTTTTGACACTCTTCATGTTTTCAAAAATAATGTCTTGATTAGTGTTCTAACTAAATATTTTTTCTTTTCTGTTCTTTTCTGTAGTCTCTTCCTTAAAGACCATATTAGATTGTGATTTACAATACAAATTGCATCAGCCAAACAGCTTACATTAATTCCAAGTTCTAGGATGCACAAGTGCTGTGAACTTGAACGTGATAATTAGCATCTTTGTATCATACATTTCTAATTTCAAAATAGATGATAATGATCATCATCACTTTGACCTCATGGAAGTGAAGATTTGTATAGTAATGCCCATTAGTTGCTTAGAAGATGATGTGGTACCTAGTGTTGAAGAAAGTTTAGTTGACATTATTAAATTTTGTTTCTAAAGATAGTAATGATTTTCTGAAGACTGCTTCCCAAAAAGCTCAATGTTTAGTTTACATATTTCATTTGATTTCATACTTTTGTGATGAGTGTATTACTAGAAAAATTTTATCATTAAGTGTACCCATGGATAACTCTCAGTCCTTTCTATAAATGAAAAATATGGATTTTTCTCTTGTTGTTGTTGTTAGGTGCTGTTGAGTCATCTCTGACTCATAGCGACCCTATTCACAGTAGAACAAAACACTGCCAGGTCTTGTGCAAGCTGCACAATCCTTGCTATACCTGAGCTCATCCTTGCACCCACTGTGTCTATCAATCTAGTTGAGGGCCTTTCCCTTCTTCGATGACCCTCCACTTTACAAAGGATGATATCCTTCTCAAGGGAATGGTTCCTTCTGACAACATGACCAAAGTAGGCTAGACAAAGTCTGGCCATTCTTGCTTCCAAGGAGTATTCTGGCTGCACTTCTTCCAGGACAGAATTGTTAGTCCTTTTAGCAGACCATGGTACTCTTAGCATTCTTCTCCAACACCACACAATTCAAAAGCATAAACTCTTCTTCCATCTTCCTTATTCCATTAAAAAATGCCATGGCTTATTTTAGGTGCACCTTTGTCTTCAAGGAGAATTCTTTGCCCTTCATCACTTGAAAGAGGTCTTTTGCAGCAGATTTGCCCAAGGCAATACATCATCTGATATCTTGACTGCTGCTTCCATTGGTGCTGATTGTAGCACCAAGTAATATGAAATCCTTGACAGCTTCAATCTTCTTTCCATCTACCATGAAGCTGTTTATTGGGCCAGTTGTGAGGATTTTGTTTTCTTTATATTGAGGTGTAAACCATACTGCAGACTCTCATATTCATCAGTGTTCTGGTTACCTAGTGCCACTCTGACAAGAATATACAACAAATGGGATGGCCTTAACAAACAGAAGTTTATTCTTACAATTTGGAGCCTTTAAGTCCAAGTTCAAAATTCCAGGCTCTAGGGGCTGGGTGAAAGACCCTCAAACTTGGGGTCCAGCTCTGCCTCCTGCTCCCAGCCCACTGGAGCAAGAGGCATTTCTTCAGTCAGACAGCTGCTGGCTGCTGAGGCTGAGAAGCTCCAAGGTTGACAAGAAAAAAGGCACAGTCCCTGATGTTACCAAACCACATGGCAGGCCATTAACTTCCATCCACTGTAAGTCTCAAGGCCGACAGAGCATAGCAGGCTGCTGAGCAGCAACTCAGCTACATGCAGGGCCAAGCATGCCAAAGGCTAGAGACCATTCTCAGAGCTTCTCCTACAGGAAGCAGACCACATACTCAAAGGCAGTTACTCAGCTGCTCCCAGTAGATTCCGCCATGAAGTTGATTATCAGTCTCATCATGGGGAATACTACATCCAGCTGCCCAGCCACTCCACCAGGCCTAGCCAAGTTGACATACAAACATAACCATCACAATCAGTAAATTCCTGAAGTCATCCTCACTTTCAGCAAGCAAAGTTGTGTCATCTGTGTATCGTGGGTTGTTAATGAGTCTTCCTCAAATCTTGATACCACATTCTTTCTTCTTCATATAATGCAACTTCTTGGATTATTTGCTCAGCACACAAGTTGAATCATATAGTGAAAGAATACAACCTTGATACACTCCCTTCTTGATTTTGAACCATGCAGTGTCCCCTTGTTCTGTTCAAATTACAGCTTCTTGATCTATGTACAGGTTCCTCATGAGTACAATCAAATGTTCTAGAATTCCCATTCTTCTTAATGTTATTCATAATTTGTTATGATCCACACAATTGAATACTTTTTCATAGTCAATAAAACATAAGTAAGTATGTGTCTGGTATTCTTTGCTTTGAGCCAATATCCATCTAATATCAACAATGATATCCCTTGTTCTACATCCTCTTCTCAATCCAGCTTGTGTTTCTGTAAGTTCTCTGTCAGTATACTGCCACAACAATTTTTGAATTATCTTCAGTAAGATTTTACTTGCATATGATATTGTTCAATAATTTCCACATTCTGTGGGATCACCTTTCTTTGGAATGGGTACAAATAGGGATCTTTTCCAGTCAGTTGGCCAGGTAGCTGTCTTCCAAATTTCTTAGCATAACTGAGTGAGGGCCTGCAGCACAGCATCCATTTGTTGAAACATCTTAATGGGTATTCTGTCTATTCCTGGTGTCTGGTTCTTTGCCAATTCCTTCAGTGCAGCTTCAACTTCTTCCTTCAGTACCACTGGTTCTTGATCATATGTCACCTCCTGTAATGGATAAAATTGATCAATTATTTTTGGTACAGTGACTCTGTGTATTCTTTCCATCTTCTTTTGATGTTTCCTGCATTATTCAATATTTTTTCATAGAATCCTTCAGTACTGCAACTCGAGGCTTATTGTTTTTTCCTCAGTTTGTTCAGCTTGAGAAACACTGAGTATGTTCTTTATTTTTGGTTTTCTAACTCCAGGTCTTTGCACATTTCATTATAGTAATTGGCATGTCTGCTTGAGCTTCTCTTTGAAATTTTCTGTTCAGCTCTTTTATCTTATCATTTCTTCCATTTGCTTTAGCTACTCTCCCCTCAAGGACAAATTTCAGACTCTCTTCTAACATCCATTTTGCAATTTTTTTTTTTTTTTAATGCAGGTTTCCATAAAGTTTTAATATGGTGTTTACACAACATATGAATCACATAAAGTTCTATTTCACAGAAAGTATGTGGATATTAAGCAACGTGTAACTGTCTCACTTTCTCTGTGTGTGTGTGTGTTTGTAGTCCCTGACTTACAACAAATTGGAGGTACAATGAACCACACTGACAACCATCCTTTCAGTTTTTCTTGTAGATATTATCATTAGTAATATGTACTAAGTAAATGTTGCAGTACTTAGTTTACTGATGTTATTTTTTTCAGATGTGA
>NW_006921987.1:2777525-2778186 GCF_000298275.1 Orycteropus afer afer
GTGTTTTCTTTGGTCTGTCTCTCAATCCTTTGAAGATACCTAAATATAATTCTTTTGAATTCCTTATCAGAGAGTTCCAATGCTTCTTCTTCCTCGGGGATATGTTCTGGTTCTGTATTCCTGCTCCCTTGTTTCTACCACTTTATCCTGCTTCTTTGTGTGGACTGTGATGATCTGTTGTCTCCGAGGCATTGTGACATTGTTGTATTTATATCTCTTTTAAGTGTTTGTGAAAAGCAGCCAAGGGTGATTGAGGCTCTTCTTGGTGGTTTTTTTATCATTGGCTTGTTGGTGGAAAAGGAGGTAGTGGCTCTCGCTCAGTAAGTGAAGTTGGAGGAAGTGTAGGCATAGTTGTGTCTTATGGGTACTTTTGTTGTCTCCCACTCAGTTAGAAACAAATTACAATTGAATAACCATCAAAAACTAAAAGCCCATGGACAAAAACACAGGAACAGTAACCAAAAAAAGAAAAAATGGAAAAAGAAGAAGAAAATCAAGAAGACCTACAATATCTGGGGATAGGGCACTAAGGAAAAAAAAAAAAAAAAGTAGAAGAGGAAAATAATGAAGGAAAAAAATGGGTAAAATGCAAAAAGAACAACAAGGAATGCGGTTAACCACAAGAAAAAAAGGGGGGGGAGAAATCACTTTTAAAAAAAAA
>NW_006921987.1:2779356-2780733 GCF_000298275.1 Orycteropus afer afer
CTTACTAATAGTGACCCATTGTACAACACTTGACTGCTAACCAGAAGGCTGGCTGTTCAAACCCACCAGCCACTCCTTGGAAGAAAGGTTGGGAAATCTGTTTCTGTAGCGATACCACCTCGGAAACCCAAGGAGGGGTCACTATGATTTGGATCTGACTAAACAGCAGTGAGTGAGTTTGCTTAACAGAATTACACACTGTCTGGTCCTGCGCCAACCTCACAATCCTTGCTATACCTGAGCCCATTGTTGCAACGACTGTGTCAATCCATCTTGTTGAGGACCTTCCCCTTTTTTGTTGAGCCTCCACTTTACCAAGCATGATATCTTTCTCCAGGCAGTGGTCCCTTCTGACAACATGACCAAAGTAGGTGAAATGAAGTCTGGCCATTCTCACTTCCAAGGAAGCTTCTGGCTGCACTTCTTCCAGGACAGAGTTGTTCATTCTTTTGGCAGTCCATGGTACTGTCAGTATTCTTTGCTAACATCACAAGTCAAAAGCATCAACTCTTTTTTGGTCTCCCTTATTCATTGTCCAGTTTTCATATATGAGGTGACTGAAAATACCATAGCTTAGGTTAGGTGCACCTTAATCTTCAAGGAGATATCTTTGCTCTTTAGCACTTTAAAGAGGTAATTTTTAGAGATTTTCCCAGTGTAATATGTTGTCTGAATTCTTGACTGCAACTTTCATTGGTGTTGATAGTAGATCCAAGTAATAGGAAATCTTTGACAATATCAATCTTTTCTCCATTTATTTTGATGTTGGTTATTGGTCTAGTTGTGAGGATGTTCATTTTTTTTTCATGTTGAGGTGTAATCCATAATGCAGACTGTAGTCTTTAATCTTCGTCAATAAGTGTTTTAAGTCATCTTCACTTTCAGCAAGCAAGGTTGTGTCATCTGTGTATCACAGATTGTTAATGAGACTTCCTCAAATTCTGATACTATGTTCTTCTTCATATAGTCCAGATTTTAAGATTATTTGCTCAATATACAGATTAAATTAATGTGGTAAAAGGATACAACCCTGACACACTCACTTCCTAATTTGAAACCATGCAATAACCCCTTGTTCTGTTTAAACAATGGACTCCTTGTCTATGTACAGATTCTTCATGAACACATTTAAGTGTTCTAGAAATCCCATTCTTCTCCATGTTTATCCACAATTTGTTAATTTGTTATGATCTACAAACTTGAACGCTTTTGCATAGTCAATAAAAATCAACTAAATATCTTTCTAGCATTCTTTCCTTTCAGCTAAAACCCATCTAACATCAGCAATGCTAGCCTTCATTACACGTCCTTTCCTGAATCCAGCTTGATTTCTTGAAGCTTCCTGTCAATATACTGCTGCAACCATTTTTTTTTTTT
>NW_006921987.1:2781498-2786585 GCF_000298275.1 Orycteropus afer afer
CTGAAGCTTTGTTTTCTGCCAATTGTTTTGGTGTAGTTTCAACTTCTTCCTTCAGTACTATTTCTTCTTGATCATATACCACCTCTTGAAATGGATAAACATTGACCAATCATTCTTGGTACAGTGACTCTGTGTATTTCCTTCCATCTTCTTTTGATGTTTCCTGCATCATTCTTTATTTTGCCATAGAATCTTTCAATATTGCAACTCAAGGGTTGAAATTTTTATTCCGTTCTTTCAGCTTGAGAAATGCTGAGAGTGCTCTTCCTTTTTCACTTTCTAACTCCAGGTCTTTGCACATTTCCTTATAACAAATGACTTTGTCTTCATGAGTTGCTCTTTGAAATCATCTGTTCA
This sequence comes from Orycteropus afer afer, assembly GCF_000298275.1. Taxonomy (NCBI): domain Eukaryota; kingdom Metazoa; phylum Chordata; class Mammalia; order Tubulidentata; family Orycteropodidae; genus Orycteropus; species Orycteropus afer. The sequence continues at coordinate 2,781,856 of NW_006921987.1, forward strand.
GCTCTTTTATCTTGTCATTCCTTCCATTTGCTTTAGCTACTTTCCATTCAAGAGCAAGTTTCAGAGTCTCTTCTGACATAATTTTGGTCTTTTTTTTCCCTTTTTAATGACCTTTTTGTTTTTTCCATGGCTGCTGTTCTGGAGGTTATCCCACAATTCATCTTATTTTCTGTCATTGGTCTTTAATGAATCAAATCTACACTTTAAATGGTCACTAGATTCAAGTAGAATATAATCAAGATCATATTTTGTCTCTTGTGCACTTGTTTTAATTGTCTTCAGGTTCAAGTTGAACTTGCATACAAGCAGTTGATGGTCTGTTCCACAGTCAGCTCCTGGTCTTGTTTTGGCTGAAGATATTGACTTTCTCCATCTCCTCTTTCCACAGATGTAGTTGATCTGATTCCTGTGTATTTCACCTGGCAAAGTCCATGTGTATAGCCACCTTTTATGTTGTTGAAAAATGGCATTTGCAATGAATAGAGTATTGGTCTTACAAACTTCTATCATGTTATCTCCAATTTTATTTCTATCACCAAGGCCATACTTTTCTACTACTCATTTCTTCTTTGTTTCCAATGTTTGCACTCCTATCATCAGTAATAATCAACACATCTTGATTGCACGTTTGGTCAATTTCAGACTGCAGAAGTTGGTAAACATTTTCAATTTTCTTGTCTTTGTCTTTGTTGGTATAAAATTTGTGGTATATTAATGTATTAAATTATAAATTTGAGTTGTAGTTTATTATTTTTGCATGATATGTCTGTAATGACCATATCATCCCAAGTATTTCCCTTCTTAATCAAGTCTGTACTTTGTTTCTAAATTTTAATATATACTATCCTTCTAAAAGTGCTTGACATTACCTATGTAGAACATACACAAAACTTAATTTATTGGACATTCTAGTAGATTGAATCACTCTATGATCAGTAATTCTTTAGCCAATGCTATTGAGGCAATGATTAGAGGAAGTATATAACTTGTTTTATCAACAACTAAGAGTTTTTACATGCAATTTTTTGTTTTTGTTGCTGGGAAAACAGGAAGAAACGAGGAAAGTTCTTGCCTTAGTGAGCTCTCCATTCTATAAGTAATTATTTACAGAATTTGTTGTTGTTAGATGCCATCAAGTCAGCTCTGATTCAGTGATATAATGTTCAACAGAACAAAACACTGCCTGGCCTTGCACTATCCTCACAATCCTTGCTGTGCTTGAGCCCATCTTTTTATCCACAGTGTCAACTCATCTCATTGAGGGTCTTCCTCTTTTTCACTGATCCTCTACTTTTACAGGTATGATATCATTTTCCAGGGACCAGTCTCTTCCGACAACATGATCAAAGTAGGTGAGATGAAGTCTGTCCATTCTCACTTCTAAGGAGAATTCTGGCTGCACTTCTTCCAGGACAAATTTGTTTGTTCTGGTAGTCCATGGTATTTTCAGTGTTCTTCACCAACACCACAATTCAAAGGCATGAACTCTTCCTTGGCTTTCTTTAGTCATTGTCCAGCTTTCACATACATTATGAAATACTTGAAAATACCATGGCTTAGTTTGGGCACTCCTTGGTCTTCAAAGTAACATTTTGTATCGTAATATTTTAAAGAGTTCCTTTGCAGCAGATTTGCCCAATGCAATATGACTTCTGATTTCCTGACTTCTGGGTGTTGATTGTGGATCCAAGTAAATTGAAATGCTTGATAATTTCAATGTTTTCTCCATTTATTGTGATGTTGCATATTGGTCCTTTGTGAGGGTTTTCATTTTTGTGTGTGTTGAAATATAATCCAAGCTAAAGATTGTAGTCTTCAAATATTTACTGAGTGCTTAATATGTCATTAAGTTGATAGGTGATATGTGTTCAATAGGGAAAGTGCAACCCCTTTTCACTTCTGTAAATAACTTCATAATTTACTCTGCTGATCTAAGCATAAAGAGCCCTGGTGGTGCCGATTATCAAAGAACTCATCTGCTAATCAAATATTCAGTAGTTAGAACCTACCAGTCCCACTTCTCAGAGAAAGATGTGGTTTACTGCTCCCTTAAACATACAAAACCTTGGAAATCATATGGGATAGTTCTCCTCTGTCCTACAGGGTCAGCATGAGTGAGACTCAACTTGAGAATAGTTATTTTATTTTTTTAATCTGTGGTGTAGTAAATTACATAGTGTGGCATTTCTAATCATAAATCTTTGTAAACTCTGTGGTGGAATTTAGCACACAGTAAGCAACTTAGTAGCTCCTGGTTGTTAAAGTTATCCAACTGGAGTATTTCTATTAGGAGCAACATGAAGTAATTTTCTGGGAAGTTTTCTCTCTCTTAGGTGTGTAGAATACTGATGTTGGGATTGCTTGGTTTGGGTCACTCTGACAAGCTCAAAAGGAGCCCTACTAGAGGCAGAAAGAATCACTCTGATTGCTGGTTAAGAAAGATATGCTTCTAAGAGAAACATGCTCATGAGAGACATGAGAGAGACATGCTGCAGAGAGAGAGGCATGGGAGACACACACTGTAGAGAGAGCTATGTGCTATTGAGACTGCCAGCTGCTGAGTGAGATGGCAGGCTGTGAGAGACTGAGTTCATTTCTGAAATTGAATTGTAGCCTGTTGCTTCTCTAATAAAGCCTATAATCTATGAATTCTGTATGGCCACTGCAGCTAATTATTCAACCTAGCAAAGAGGTGGTGGGTGCTGTGAGAGGAAAGGTTAGTGAAAGGGCTGAGGGAGGCAGCATGTCTGGCCTCTCAGGAATAGACCTTGGGCTATGTATGGTGATTCTATCTTCCTCTTGTGGGGTTAGAGGAGGTCAGAAGATGTGGCCTTCTTTCCCCTTTGGCAGTATCAAAGCATACATTTTGGAGATATTTTAGACTTCTCCTTGCTGTCACACCCCTGCATCTATCTTTCTCTTGACATTAGAAAAAAATCTGTCTCTTTTGTCACAAAATACTTCATATGTATGACTCCTTCTCACATTAACCTATGCCACCCTAGTTCAAAAACAGAAACCAAGCTCACTGTGATCGAGTTGATTCCAACTTGTAGCAACCCTATTGCATAGAGTAGAATGGCCCCTCAGGGTTTCCAAAGCTATAAATCTTTATGGAATAAGTCTGCCTTATCTTTCTCCCACTGAGTGGCTGGTGGGTTTGAACTGACAACCTTTTATTTAGTATCAAAATGCCTTAATAACTGTGCCACCAGAGCTCCTATCATCATAGCTCAACCTACCATAATTTCTTACCTGTACTAAAGAAATGCTACCCAAATAGCTTCTTTACTTCTACTCTTGCTATTCTGTATATGCCAGTCTATTCTTTATATGGTCTATTCTCTATACAGCAGCTATGTGTCCTTCTTAAAGTGTAAATCAGATAAATGCACACTTCTCTTTCTGTTCACCAAAGACATGTCTATAATATTGCACTAATTCCTGTTGCTGCTGTCTTGTTTAGAATCCAGTTCCTTGTCTTTCCAGCTGCTAGGGATTGACCACATTCCTAAGCTCATGGCTCCCTTCCATCTTCAAAGTCAGCAATGTTCACTCAAGTCATTTTCATAACTCAATATTCTGACATTGTTCTGCCTCCATTTTCAATGTTTAAGGACCCTCATGATTATATTTGGCCAACTGGGACAATCCAAGATAATCTCTTTATTTAACAATAAACTGATTAGCAAATTTATTTCCATCTACAACTTCAATGCCTTTGTCCCAAGTAACATTAGATATTCACATAACATCTCATTGAAGAAGTATAATATTTAATTTAAAGTTCCTGCGGTACAGTTAAGGAGTCCTGGTGTCACAAGTGCTCAGCTGCTAACTGAAAAGTCAAGTGATTCAAATCCACCAGCTTCTCTTCAGGAGAAAGATGTGACAGTCTGCTCTTACAAAGATTACAGCCTTGGAAACCCTATGGGGAAGTGCTCTGTTCTTTAGGGTCTCTGTGAGTTATAACTGACTCAAAGGCAACATGTTTGTTTTGTTTTGTTTTTGGTATAGAAAAATTAGGATATAGAAGAAATAACAGTGCCTGCTACATGTTTCCATAAAAGGTTTTTTGAATGTATGTTAAAGAAAATTAACCACTTTAATGTTAATTAAAATTAATTCAGAGAAGTGGAAAAGAGACCAGAAGTAGGAGTCTTTGGAAAGATCTTCATAGATGATGTCAGTTGCAGAGCAGGAGAAAGAACAGTTTGTTCATTTTCCCTTACCACTCTCACTTTAGAATTCTCTGATGGTACACTTAGCAGGTGAATTTGCTTCTCTTGATTATCTTGAGATAGAACAGAGAACACAGTTATGATATGTTTAGGATATTTTATAGTACAGTGGTTTTCCTCTGTGGCTGCAAATTATAATCACTTTGGAGCCTTTACAAATACTAATATGTGGCCACCTCTTCCAGAAATTCAGATTTAAATGATATAATTCTTTAAAAGTTCCCCAGGTGGTTCTAACATTCAGCCAACACTGAGAACCACTGTGTATAAGTGAGAATACTGTATAAAATACTGTATAAAACCTAGTAGTTCCGGCAAGATGGTGGACTAGGCAGAAGGACTGCACAGACCCTCTTCAACAAAGAAATGGGAAACCAATTAACAGACACAGAAGATAATCTTGGACCCCTGAGCCTTGAAGGGAAAGATACAGAAGTGGACTAACCCCCAACTAGCAGAATAATTTGCATGAAAATACCAAAAAAGGAG
>NW_006921987.1:2790181-2791664 GCF_000298275.1 Orycteropus afer afer
TGTAAACTGTGGTCAATGACATGAGACAAAGTATATGTAAATTGCTGTATGGAAAGTGAATTTACTCTGTAAATCTTCACCCAAATCAAAATAAATGTAGTAAAAAAAATAAAAATAAAAATACTGTATAAAACCACTGCATATAGTTGAGAACATTGTATAAAAGCCAGGAGTTGCATCTTGGCATAGAAGATGCTTGATGTTATTGTTATTGCAGTTGAGTCATCTCCGACACATAGCAACCCAATGTACAGCAGAATGAGACACTTCCTACTTCTGTGCCAGCTCCACAATCCCTGCTATGCCTGAGCCATCTCATTGGAGCCACTGTGTCTATCCATCTTATTGAGTTTCTTTCCCATTTTCATTGACCTTTCACATTACCCAGCATGACTTTCTTCTCCAGGTAATTGTCTCTTCTTACAACATGACCAAAGTTGGTGAGTCAAAGTATGTACATTCTCACTTCCAAGAAGCATTCTGGCTGTACTTCGCACAGGACAGATTTGTCAGTTCTGCTAGCAGTCCATAGTACTTTCAGTATTCTTCACCAGCACCACAACTCAAAAGCATCAACTCTTATTTGGTCTTCCTTATTCATTGTCCAAATTTCACATGCCTATGAGGTGATTGAAAATACCATGGCTAGTGTCAGGTGCCCCTTAGTCCTCAAAAAGACACCTTTGCTTTTCAGAACTTGAGAGAGGTCTTTTGCAGCTAATTTCCCCAGTGCTGTATGTCATCTGGTATCTTGACTGCTGCTTCCATTAGTGTTGATTGTAGAGCCAAGTAATATGAAGTCTTCAACAACTTCAATCTTTTCTCCATTTATTGTGATGCTACTTATTGGTCCAGTTGTGAGGATTTTTATTTTCTTTGTATTGAGGTGTAATCCATACTCAAGACTGTATTCTTCAATCTCCATCAGTAAGTATTTCAAGTCATCCTCACTTTCAGCAAGTAAAGTTGTGTCTTTAGTGTATCATAAGTTGTTAATGATTCTTCCTCCAACTCTGATGCCATGTTCTTCTTTATATAGTCCAGCTTCTCAAATTGCTTGCTTAGTGTACAGTTTAATTAGTATGGTGAAAGGATACAACGCTGACACACACCCTTGTTGATTTTAAACTATGCAGTATCCCCTTGTTGTTTTGAAATGACAGCCTCCTGGTCTATGTACAGGTTCCTCATGAGTGCAATTAAGTGTTCTGAAATTCTCATTCTTTACAATGTTATCCATAATTTGTTATGAGCCACACAATTGAAAGCTTTTGTACAGTCAATAAAACAAAGTAAACATCTTTCTGGTATTCTTTGCTTTGAGCCAAGATCCACCTGACATCAGCGATGAAATCCCTCATTCCATGTCCTCTTCTGATCCCAGCTTGATTTCTGGAAGTTCTCTGTCAATATACTGCTGCAACCATTTTTGAATTATCTTCAGTAAGATTTTACTTGCATGTGATATTAATGATATTGTTTG
>NW_006921987.1:2792255-2793868 GCF_000298275.1 Orycteropus afer afer
TCATGTTTTCGAGTCATCTCTGACTCATAGCAACCCTACGCACAGCAAAATGAAACACTGCTCAGTCCTGAGCCAGCTCCACAATGCCTGCTATTCTTGAGCCCATCGCCACAGACACTGTGTCAATCCATGTCATTGAGGGCCTTCCCCTTTTTCATTGACCCTACACCTTCGCAAGTATAAATTCCTTCTCCAGGGAATGGTCCTTTCTGATAACATGGCCAAAGTAGGTGAGAGAAGTCTGGCCATTCTAGCTTCCAAGGAGCATTCCAGCTGCACTTACTTCAGGACACATTTGTTAGTTCTTCTGGTAGGCCATGGTATTGTCAGCATTCTTCACAAGCACCACATCTCAAAAGCATTAATTCCTTTTTACTCTTCTTTATTAATTGTCCAGCTCTTATAGGCATATGAGGGGATTAAAAATATCAAGGCTTGTATCAAGCACACCTTAGTCCTCAAAGAGACATCTTTGCTCCTCAGCACTTGAAAGAGGTTCTCAGCCTACTTACCCAGTGCTATACATCATCTGATGTCCTGACTGCTGCTTCAATTGGCATAGATTGTAGAACCAAGTAATATGAAGCCTTTGACAACTTCAATCTTTTCTCCATTTATCACAATGCTGCTTATAGGCTCAGTTGTGAGAATTTTTGTTTTCTTTATATTGAGATGTAATCCATAATGCAGACTGTAATCTTCAATCTTCATCGGTAAGTGCTTCAAGTCATCCTCATTTTCAGAGAACAGGTTGTGTCATCTGTGTATCACAGGTTGTTAAGGAGCCTTTCTCTAATCCTGATACCATGTTCTTGTCTATATAGTCCAGCTTCTCAGATTATTTGCTCAGCATATAGATAGAATAAGTATGGTGAAAGGATATAACCTTAATACAGTCCCTTCTTGATTTTAAATCATGCAGTGTCCCCTTGTTGTGTTTGAAAGATAACCTCCTGGTCTATGTACAGGTTCCTAATGAATGCAATTAAGTGTTCTGGAATTCCCGTTCTTCTCAATGTTATCCACAATTTGTTATGATCCACACAATGAAATGCTTTTGCACACTCAATGAAATACAACTAAACCTCTTTCTGGTATTCTTTGCTTTGAGTCAAGATCCATCTGACATCAGCAATGATATCCCTCACTCCATGTCCTCTTCTGAATCCACCTTGCACCTCTGGAAGTTATCTATCAGTATAGTGCTGCAACCATTTTTGAATTATCTTCAGTAAGTTCTCACTTGCATGTGATGTTAATGATATTGTTTGATAATTTCCACATTCTGTGGGATCACCTTTCTTTGGAGTAGGCACAGATACAGATCTCTTCCTGTCAGTCAGCCAGGTAGCTGTCTTCCAATTCCTGGAGCCTTGTTCTTCACCAATTCCTTCAGTGCAGCTTCAACTTCTTCCTTCAATATCATCGGTTCTTGATCTTATGCCACCTTCTGAAATGGATGAACATCGATCAGTTCCTTTTGGTACATTGAATCTGTGTATTCCTTCCATCTTCTTTTGATGCTTCCTGTACCAGTCAATAAAAGCTTCCTGTATCAGTCTATATTTTGCCCATTGTTGTTGTTGTTATGTGCTATTGAGTCAGATCCAACT
>NW_006921987.1:2794403-2796139 GCF_000298275.1 Orycteropus afer afer
AACTTGAACTTGAACTTGCATATAAGCAGTTGATGGTCTGTTCCACAAGCAGGTACTGCCCTTGCTTTAGCTGAAGATACTGAGCTTCTCCATCATCCGTTGCCACTGATGTTGTCAATCTGATTGATTCCTATGTACTCCACCTGGTGAAGTCCAAGTGTATAGCCACCAGTTGTGTTTTTGAAAAAAAGGTGTTTGCAATAAATAAGTTGTTGGTCTTGCAAAATTCTATCATACGATCTCCAGTCTTATTTCTATCACCAAGGCCAAGTTTTCCAACTACCAGTAATTCTTCCCATTTCCAACTTTTGTATTCTAGTCACCTGTGATAGTCATCAAGATGCTTAGATTTACCAATTAATTATTGCTTTAAACTCTGTTTTGTTAAAGAAAGACTATTTAATAAGATGGATTATGCTGTCATCAATCTAACTTAATCAGGTAATAAACACACAGATAAAGAATTTATTATAGTATCCTATAATTCAAACTCACTTAGATCTTCTCACTACTAAACCATGGAACCTCATGTGGTTTGTTTAACTAATAAAATCTTTTAAAGCTCTCAAAATATGTTGTTACTTACTTTAGTATTATAAATTTATATAAAATCTTCAGAAGTAATTTTTTTTTTTTTTTGTTAGATGCCATCATTTTGATTGAAACTCAGAGTGGTCCTACGTACAACAGAACAAAACACTGACTAGTTTTGTGTCATCCCCACAGTCATACCTTTTTTTGAGCCCATTTTTCTAGCCACTGTGTCAATTAATCATCTTCCTCTTTTTTACTCCCCCCCTACTTTCCCCAGCATAATATCCTTCTTTCTTCAGGAATTGGTCCTTTACATAACATGTCCAAAGAATGAGAGATGAAGTCTTACCATCCTTGCTTCTCAAAGAGCATTCTGGCTGTACTTCTTCAAAGATAGATTTGTTCATTCTTCTGGAAGTCTGTGGTATATTCACTATTTCCCACCAACACCATAATCAAAATCCATCAATTCTTGTTTGTTCTTTTTTTATTCTTCATGCAGCTTTCACCTGCATTTGAGGCAACTGAAAATACAATGGCTTGAGTCAGGTACATCTTAGTCGTCAGGGTGACATCTTTGCTTTTTAACAATTTATAGAGGTCTTTTGCAGCAGATTTGCCAAATTAAATACATTGTTTGATTTTTTGATTTCTGCTTCCAGGGGCATTGATTGTGGACACAAATAAAATGAAATCCTTGACATTTTCAATATATTTTCCATTTATCATAAAGTTGCTCACTGGTCCAGTTATGAGGAATAATAAAAGCAATGGTTCTTTTTTTTCTTTTACATAGAAATTTTTCCGATGGTTCTCAAAGAATTAAAAATTTAATGTAAAACCCCAGATATTGATGTACAACTTAGAGCAAGCATTACTTAAATCATCTTAGGCAATTTTGTTTATATCACCATTTTTTTTTTTTTTTTTTTTGAGAGAGAGAGAGAACTATTAAAAAAATAATTAGCAAACAAGGAAAAGCTAATGGGCTATATTCACTTACTCTTTCTCATTTTAAAATAATAATCATTGTCCTTTGAAGCCAGATACACTCAAAGACAAAATGCACCCTGCTTTATTTGTGTACACTGATTGAGTGATTTTCTCCCTAGAAAAATCAATGAACATATACATCTAAGGAAAAAAGAAGCTAAAAAAGACTGTTTTAACAAATAGAATAGACTGAGGGATATATATATATA
>NW_006921987.1:2796239-2809210 GCF_000298275.1 Orycteropus afer afer
TTCTTTCTGAGGAGTGACTGGTGGGTTTGAACCACCAGCTTTCTGGTTAGCAGTCAAATGCCTTAGGCACTAGGCTACCAAAGCTCCTAATGGAATATAATTGGATCTAAATCTGCATATTCTAATTAAATGCATGAATTTGGTCAGTATTTATGTTTACAGCTATCATATAAAGTAGAAAATAGCTCCAAACTACTGTAACTCCCTTTATTTCTATCTTGTACAATTTAAGAGGAAAATAATACTTACATCTGAAATTTGCTGAAGAAATATTTATTTTTTTGCATTTTATAAATACTCTTTTCCTAGTGTTTTGAAATTCCTCACTAGTCTATGTGTTCTCTCTAAACTCCTCAGATGAGTGATTCTTAATGTCAATGAATGTGACTCTGTTGAAGGAGAATTAAAATTGAATGCATAATCAAACACCATGAAGAAAAATTTCATTCAAAATGATGACCAAAGAGAGGCAGGACCAAGACATGAGTAATTTCAGGGCTTTTACAAGCATAGATTCTCTATGAACTTTTAATTTAATTTTCTGTAAGTGACTTAACATTAAGCAGCAGTCTTTTACACATAAAGTCTTTATTGAACAAACTGAAATAAGATTATGCTTGAAATTATTAGATACAAAGTTAAATTTAAGTGGCAACAGACATGACTGAAAAAAGTGAAACAGTGAGGTAGAAAGCAGAGTTGTTGATTTGAAGGTGTATGGCTAACCAGTTATCCAGATAGTATAATAGTTGGTTGCTATAGCAAAGGGGCACAAAATGGACATTTTGAGATTAACCTAGCAGGTGCAGAAAGCATTCAATGCTTCGAGCAGTTCCTTTGTACATGTCATTGGGAACTGATATTGACAAAAACACACCTTAGAGAGGGATTGAGCCAAATGAAGAAATATCCTTCCCCTGTTCATTCAGTTATTTCTATCCTTTCATTGTCTCTTTAAGTAATAAGCAAACTACTTCTGGGCTATGTTATTTAATCCTCTATTATTCAGCTATGTCCTCACCAGGTACTTGACTTAATTATGAATAATAAAGGATGTGGTATTATTCTGAAAAGAAAAGGAAAAAAGAATGACATTGTCTGTCTTGTTTGGATTTCAATTTTCAACAAAGAAAAGTACATTTGATGTTCACTACCATGTTCATTTTTTCTTGCAGATATTCTAAAAACTACATATTAATAATAGTAATAAGAAGAATTTGAAGGACTTATGAGAACTGAAATGTATGTAAAATGATTATATTTTGCTTGAATTTTTAGATTTTCCTCTTCTTTTATTTTTTTTTCTTACCTTTTACTAGTCCTCTTCCTGTATCACTCACATCTTTCTTTATAAATTTGTGCTCTTCCAAATATTTTAAGTCCTCTGTTTAATCACAGAGTTAAGGGTACTATGTTTATCGGAAAAATGCTGGCATGTTGATGTGGCCTATATATGGTTAGGAAAGCCAGATAGTCAGCCGTGCTTGCTTAAGATGTTCTTGAACATATTTTCTCCCTTCCAGAAACATTGGCCTTTTGGAAAGTGCTGACATAAATTTGCTAATGCTTTAAGAAGAAGATTACTATTTGCAGGGAGAAAGTTCTAATAAAATTAGGAAAGATAGAAAAATGTAAAAAAGCATTATCATAATGAAAGTTTTCATTCATGAAATATAAATCTTATAAAAAGCCTAAGAAAGCTAAAATAGCATACCTGTGCCAAATTTATGCATTTTAATTATATTTCTCTGATCTAGTTCACCATTTTATGCAATATAAAAATAAGAAAATAAATACCATTATAGTAACTTAAATAATTACACTATTTTTGAAGAAAACACATTCTTTTCACATGATTTCCTTGGTAACAACTTTAAACTCAAATATTAAAAGCTAAATGTTGCATTTCCTTGTAAGGGGCATAAATGCAATTATTTTCCTAAAATTACTATTGATTACATAAAATCATTTTATAAAAGGTCATTTCAAATTGGTCGTGTTCATTATTTCAGGGGTCTGTTATTCTGGTTTGAATGGAAGTGAACATTTCTTATTAAGATATACATAAAAATTAGTCCAAGTGGTGCAATGCTTAAGTGCTCAGCTGTTAACGTAAAGGTCAGTGATTTGAACCCACCAGCCATTCCATGGAAGAAAGAAGTGACAGTCTGCTTCCATTAAAATTTATAGCCATGGGAACCCTAAGGTTTTCCATAGAAACCCTGGGGTAGTTCTACTTTGTCCTACAAGGTCACTGTGAGTTGAAATTAACTCAGCAGCAGTGGAGATAATATGATATATTATGCATTATCAAAAATCTCAAATTTTATGTTCAATTAAAAAAAAAAAAGCTAGAGGGAGAAAAAAAAGGCATTTTGTAGCTAAGTATATAAATGAAATTTTCAATATACTGTTTTTGTAACTGAAGGTATAGGAAAGAATGGATTTTCAAGAGATAATTAGCAGCCTCTGTCACATTTCTCCCAGAAAGTTTCCTTGTAAGGGGGATAATACATTTCAATTTAAACCACGATTCTAGGTATATATTTTTCCATTGGTGTTCACAGAGATAGAAGATCAGTAAAACTCACTCATTGATACATTTAAATACTTTTAATGAGCATTTTTTTAATTATTAGACTTTTCATTATTATTATTAAATAAATAAATAAATAAATAAATGTATCGATGAATAGAATTCTTTCTTCCTGAAGTTTTCAAGTGATTTTTACCTAGAGATATTTGAAACTTTCCAGGAGAAATGTGACAGAGACTGCTAATTACTTCTTGACAATCCATTCTTTCCTGTATTGTCAGTTACAAAAACAGTGTATATAAAATTTTATTTATATACTTAGCTACAAAATGCTTTTATTCCCTGCCTCTGGCGTTTTTTTTTTTTTTTTTTTTTGTAAATACAAGTAATCACAAAATGTATTGCAAAGTCATTGAATGTGTTTTTGAGGAAAAACACTGAGTTTACAGAATCCATTAATTTTTCCTTTTCATGTTCTTCCTGCAAACAACTGGAATTGATGCCCAATACTCTGATATTTATGTTGTTGAGCAGAAGATAACTTAAGTACTAAATCCAGGAACAGACAGATGGTAGAAGCCTGGCACTGGTGACATTGTAGAGACACAGAACCAATCAATCCTGGACTGCCTTCTTAAAACTTTAAGCCATATTTTATTTAATACTCTTTGATTTCTAATCCATATTTCTAGAGACCCAACATTAGATACTTTTCAATTTCAACCATGATTTTAGGTTATATTTTTCCACCAGTGTTCCCAGGGAGAGAAGTTCAGTAAAACTCATTATTTATGATGGACTTAGGACTCCCATGTGGTAGTGTAAGCAATGGGTTCATGAAAATGTCAGTTGTATAGTAGGAGGCTATGGTAGTTTGGCATTTATTGACCTGAACTTGAAATCAAAATATGTACTACTGAGTAGAAAGTTTAACATGTTGTTGCTATTAGGTGCCATCGAGTTGGCTTGACTTATAGCGACCCTATGCAAAATAGACTGAAACACTGCCCGGTCTGGTGCCAGTCTCACAATCCTTGCTATACCTGAGCCCACTGTTGCAGCCACTGTGTCAATTCACCTTGTTGAGGTGAATTCCTCTTTTTTTATTGACCCTCCATTTTACCATGCATGATATCCTTCTCCAGGGAATGGTCCCTTCTGACAACATGACCAAAGTGAGACGAAGTCTGAATGTTCTCACTTCAAAGGAACGTTCCAGCTGCACTTCTTCCAGGACAGATCTGTTAGTTCTTTTGTTAATCCATGACACTTTCAGTATTCTTCACCAACAGGGTAACTCAAAAGTATCAACTCTTGTCCTTTCTTCCTTATTCATTGTCCAGCTTTCACATGCATGTAAGGTGATTAAAAACACCATGGCTTGGTTTAGGTGCAACTTAGTCTTCAAAGAGATATTTTTGCTCTTCAGCACTTTAAAGAGGTCTTTTGCAGCAGATCTGCCCAGTGCAATACATCGTCTGATGTCTGGACTGCTGTTTCCATTGGTGTTGATTGTGGAAACAAGCAATATGAAATCTTTGATGACTTCAACCTTTTCTCCATTTATTGTGAAGCTGCTTATTGGTCCAGTTGTAAGGATTTATGCTTTCTTTAGGTTGAGATGTAATCCATACTTCAGACTGTAATCTTTAATCTTCATCACTAAGTGCTTTAGGTCATCCTTGCTTTCAGCAAGCAAAGTTGTGTTGTCTGCATATTGCAGGTTGTTAATATGTCCTCAACATGCAGGTAAATATTCACATTGAAGCTAACATTATTTTAAACTTTAAAAAGCTATTTCTCTGGTTATTTCCTGACTGAAAAAAAAAAAAAAAGTTGCTGCAGAATTGACTCAATTCACGGCAAATCCATGTGAGTCAGTGTAAAACTGTCCTCCAAGGGTTTTCGAAAGCTTATTATTTCCAGAAGTAGTTCACCAGGTCTTTATTTCAAGGCACTTCTGGGTAGACTGGAGCCTCGATACTTTGGTTAGAAGTCAAGTGTTAACTATTTGTACCACCCAAAGATTTCATTTTTATTTTCTTTTTAAATAAATGTACTGCGTTCTTCATTGTTCACAGTGGTTTCCACGGATGAATTTTATCTCCCATCATGTTAAATTCTTAAAGAAAATAAAAATATTTATATTTTAACCATTTGTTGTTGTTGTTGTTGTTTGGTGCCAACAAGTTGCCTCCAACTCATAGCAAACTTATGTACAATGGTAGAAATCACTGCCTGCCCTTGCTCCTGCACCAACACAACAACTCAAAATCATTATCCCTTGTTCTGTTTTCCTTATTAATTGTCCACATTTCCCATGCATATGAGGTGATTGAACACCATGATTTAGGTTAGGTACCTCATAGTTTTAAAAGAAACTTCTTACCAATTGTTGTTGTTGTTATTAAAATATGGAATCTTAACCATTACAATATGATATTTTTAGGAGTGAAGGTATATATTTATAGGACAAACCTTGGTGAATAGGTACTGTACAAGCAGAAAAAGATAAGAAATGAAAACCATATGAGAAATATTCATATATTTGACAATGGATCACTACTGCAGGATATTTTTTTATTAAAGTTTCTCTTTGAGAAAATCTTATCTAGAAGCTTTAAAAATTAAACTGAAAATATTCTCTTTTATTTCACTAGTTTCTCACATTAAAACAAAGATTATTGTAAGAGTCATACAAATAGAACATTAAATATATCTGCTTACATGAAAACATATTTAACTTCACCCAATACTTATTCATAAATCCTGTGGAACACTTCCAACTTTCCAAACACATGATCAACAAATTTTGGTATAAACACATTTAAGGTCAAGAAAATGACTATCTATATTTAACTGACAGCTAAACTAATAAGCACACACACATACACACACATATAACTTATACATTGTTGTTGTTGTTATGTGCTGTCGATTTGGACCCGACTCATAGCAACCCCTATCCGAGGCAGTATCACTATGGAAGTAGATTTTCCCATCTTCCTTCCGAGGAGTGGCTGGTGGGTTTGAACTGCCAGCCTTCTGGTTAGCAGTCAAGTGCCTTAGGCACTATGCTACCAGAGCTCCTATAACTTATACATATGTAGATATAAAATTGCTTTCTCTCTCTCTTACTATATGTGTGTATGTGTGTGTATGTTTATAAATAGAAAGAGAAACAGAGGGATAGTATTACTGTCTATCTATGTATACAGTTATACCAGGCAATATTTCATTATTTTATACCTAAGGTTACCTGGAGTCAGAACTGACTTGATAACAACAAAGAATAATAATATCTATGGAATGACTTGCCATGTTTTAATATTTATATGTTTAATTAAAGTCTACGTATTCTCCTGCAGCTAACTCTTTTATATATTTGTATTAAAATATTTCCTATGTTCATGAGAATATGTAACAGCAATGGCCCTCTCTAGCCAAAGTTGGCCTCCTACTGTTTGGGCTAAACATCTGTCCTATCAACAACAAAGACCAATAGTGCACTTTGAATCCTTAAAGAGAAACAGCGGACAGCTAAGAATCAAGCTGATAACATTACATCCCTTTGACAGTAGATGTAGCAATATTTTACCCTGATTGTGATCAGGATGGATTCCTCCTATAAGTTGGACACTCTGGCCCACAGTCTTTCACCCAGCATCTGTACCAGAAGGTTCACAGAAGTCTCATCCACTGGGATGATATCCAATGCAACACTGCCTCAGACTAAAGGATGTAATTTATGGCAAATGTGGTGGTGTCATGGGTATATTACTATGGGACTTCCTGGTCTTAGTATCATTCAGAAGTTGTCATTCTGAAAGAGCATTGAGGTAACCTCTTGAAAATGAAGAAGTACCATCTTTCATGATAGAATATATTCCTTAAATTAGTGTACCTTGTGCCTCCAACAGGTAGAAGTGGCCTGCTTATGGGGAATGAGTTACACCCAGTAGCTAACTTGGGAAATTAAAGTTTCCACAAATGTATTCCCTCTGAAACTGAAAGTCCCGATTCCAGAGAGTGAATGCTTTGACAATGGAACATATTAAAAGTGTTACGAATATTAATTACTGTTATTTGGCTCTTTTGGTTTCCTTGTACAAAAGCTTCACCAGATACAGAAAGTAATTCTAGCAATAGTAATTGATCCTTACCATCACATTATAGTGATGGTAGAAGAGAGGACACTTTGAGAGAGTGCTTTGCCTAGAAGCTGGCTAAGATATTCCACTCACACAGTATTCAATATGTGAGGCCAAGATAGAACCAGAATGTATAGAAGCAAGTTTGGTAAGTTGGAGAGTGAAGAAGCTACTCACAGTAGATAATTGTGGTCATAGTATTTTTACTAATCAGATTTGAAGTGAGAGAGCTTGGTTTGGAAATCTTCCTTTTCTGGTTTATTAAGTCTGTAACTTTAAGCAGTTTACCCTCTTTCACTCTACATTTCTTCATCCTTAGGATATGACTCATGGAGCTATGGAAGGCAATAATAATTATCTTGATTATGATAATTGTGATCATCATCATCAATGCCATAATTAATAATTGCATTCATAGGGTACTCACTTTGTGCCAGAAAATGTCCTAAGAATACTCTAAGAAATATATAAATTAATTTCAATAAAGTTAGTAGCCAGCAAAAGCCTTAAAGATAGAATGATTTACTTAGAAATTTGTGAGACTTGTTTAACTCACAATTGGTATTCTGCCAGAATTCTTAACAAATCAGTAGATAAAAAGAGATATATAATTTGCCCAATCCACATCTTGTCAAGAACCAGGGCAGTGGATTAGAAATAAAATACTGGACAATAAAACTGGGAACTCCTGTTACTTGTTTCTAACAGTCTAGTCTAGGCCACTGTAGAATGAGAAATATCTTATTATTATTCACAGCTTGCCATTTAGAAGATAAAATAAGAAAAAGAGCTACCTTTCCGCTTTTGGCTAAACCACAGAGTCATCATGCTTATTATAAGAATTGGTAGTTAGAATCCAACCTATACTAATGTTTTGATTGTTTCTATATATTCAAAATCATTTGCTAAATATATTTTTATTATGGCTAACTATTAGAAAACTGGATAAAGAAAAATTTTGTCAGTAAGGAATTATAGATCAAATGTTTTTTCAGGCTTTAATAAATAAGCACTGAAGAAGTGTACAAATTTAGTAGAGACAATCATGCTTATAAAATGTTCATTATAGGAGTTCAATAACAAATCAAGCCAAGAAAAAAAAAAATAATGAAGTCAATCTACAATTAAATTTTAAATACAAAGTATAGAATAGCAATTTGATTTGAATGGTAGGATTTTGTGTTTTCCTAAACTTCTTACATCTTTACTAACCTATTTAGAATTATCTCATTATTTATTTCACCAGATTTCATCCCTGTGTAATTGTAGTGATAAGGCATGAAGAAAATAAAAAGAAAAAATTCCATAGATGCTAAAAGGTTTTAGACGGGTGAATGTTTGTAAAATTATGTTAAAGTAAATGCAGCAAGTCTATTACAAATCAATGGCTTTATTCTTATTCTTAAACAGTATTGCATGAATTAGTATGTTATTATAGGCAATTTTGAAACACTGTAATTATCTAGAAGTTCTAGCCTTCATAAAAACAAAACCAGAAAAGGAGAGCTCTTAGGAAGATAAAGTGAGATATATCAATATATAGAAAAACATAAAAACAAGAATCAGTATTCTAATCTGACTGAAATACCAAGATGGGGAAATATGTCTAAACGAGAACAACAAAACTGGTGGGAAAAGCCCCAATAGGATATTGCAAACAGAAATAAAAATAATAGTAAGTATATTAAAACAAAAGATCCTAAATGTCTCAAAGGATTATAGATTCGACTATAGTGAAATCTGTTCTTTTTTTAAAAAATCAAGTATTATTCACAGAGGAAATGCTGTATACATATTTATTTGCAAAAATAAGACATATATACCATCTGTGCTATGTAATAAGGGTATATTGATTGGATGTCTATTATTTACTAAGGAGTTCCCATGGTGTTGTGGTCATGGCATTTGTTCACCAACCAGAAGGTCAGTGGTTTGAACCTACCAGCCCCTCATGGAAGAAAGATTGTGCAGTCTGTTTCTGCAAAGATTTATAACATTGGAAATCCAATTGAAGTCGGTATGAGTTGGAATCAACTCGATGGCAGTGGGCTTTCTTGTTTTTCATTATTCACTAAAATTAGAAAGTCTACAAAGTAATATATATATATATATATATATATATATATAATAGGACAAAAAATATATTCCATGTTAGACCTTAAAAACTTAGTAATTTTGATAAGTAGATTTTGGTTCTTTGTTAGAATTCTTGCCTTCCATGATGGAGACCTGGCTTAAATTACTGACCAATTCACATCATGTGCAGCCACCACCTGTATTTTAGTGGACACTTGTGTATTGATACAACACTGAACAGGATTCAGTGGAGTTTCCAAACTAAGACAGACTAGGAAGAAAAGCTTGAATTCTACTTTTGAAAATCAGTGAAGGAAAACTATTTGGATAAGAATGAATCAATCCCATATACATAGGGTCATATGAGTTGGAAATTAACTTCATGACAGCTAAAACAAAAACAACATTTCAGAAAACAACATTTATGAAATAACAAAAGATACAGATGATTTATTTTCTTGGAGTAGATTAAGACTTAGTTAATTATGACCAAAGCAATGGCTTTTTAAATGGAGCAAATGGGCAATCAAAGGAAAGGTAAGGATATTAATAGTAGAACACTAAATCCTAAAATAAAATATGGCATCTTGCAATCTAAACCTCAGACAAAAAGAAACTGTCTCTGATTTGTATTGTGAAGATTAACAAAATATTTTAGTCCCAGTGATTTACTTTTTATGAACCTGAAATAATCAATCAGAAAATTACTCTACTAAGATAATATACTTTTTTTTCCCCTGTGCTATAGAAAATAATTATTATACTAACTTAAATGCTAATATATTACAAGTGGAAACAAACATAGAAATTGAAGTTATTTGTTCAGTCATACTATCTAGTAAGACAGATTTCTCTTTAGCGTAGTTAGGAACAGATCTTGGATTAGAACTTATAATGCTGTTAAATCCAATGGAATTGAGAGTCCTTGGTCATGAGTGAGGTAAGAGTTAAAGATACAAATGTGATACTGAAAACCATGAGATTTACTAAACTACTTGAAATTGTATATTACATAAAGGGGAAGAGAAAAGAGATTCAAAGACAGCACCTTTAATATTTTTTAGTTGCTTTGTAAGAGGAAGAAGAGTTAAGTAAAGGTGATAGATAAAAAATAAAGAAATAGTAAATCAGATTTTAAGCATTGGGTGATACATAGGAATCTTATAGTGTAATCCAAGGACATAGATAAGAAATGAAAGATAGATTTCAAATTTGATAATGTTTAATTGATCAAACATTTATTGTTTGTGCATTTTGTGTTCTCTAACAAATCTTCATCTAACCCAATATACAAAGAATTTCCTCTATGATTTTTATAGAAATGTCAAGTTTTATTATATGCATTTAATGAAATTATTCTTTTTGAGTTAATTTTGCATAAGGTGTGAGATAAAATTCAATGTTAATTTTGTCCATATCAATTTGTAGTTGCTTCAGCACCATTTGTTAAAGTGACTTTCCTTTTTCTTTTGAACCTTGGGATTTTTACTACAATCTATTGTTATTTATGTATAGATCTGATCTGCACTATATTCTGTTCAATTGATCTTTTATATATCCTTTCACCAATACTGAGAAACTAATAAAAGAAGCTAGACTATATGAAGAAGAATGCAGAATCAAGATTGGATGAAGACTCATTAACAGCTTTCAATATGAGATGATACAACTACCTTGGTTGCTGAAAGTGAAGATGACTTGAAACACTTACTGATGGAGATCAGAGACACAGACTTCTTCAGTATTTATTATACCTCAACATAAAGAAAACAAAAATCCTCACAACTGGACCAATAAACAACATCACAATAAATGGAAAAAAAAAAATTAAGTTGTCAAAGATTTCTTTTTACTTGGATCCACAATCAACACTCATGGAAGCCGAAGTCTAGAAATCAGACAACATATTGCACTGTTGCAAAAGACGTCTCTAAAATATTTAAGAACAAAGATGTAACTTTGAAGACTAACGTTTGCCTAACTAAAGCCATGGTATTTTCAATAGTCTAGTTCGCTTGTGAGAGCTGGACAATGAATAAGGAAGACCAAAGAAGAACTGATGCCTTAATTGTGATGTTGGGGAAGAATTCGGAAAATATCATCAACCACCAGAAGAATGAACACATCTGTCATGGAGGAAGTGCAATTGGAATGTTCCTTAGAAATAAGAAAGGCCAAACTTCTTGTCTATCTTGGTCATGTTATCAGAAAGGACCTGTTTTTGGAGAAGGATATTATGCTTGGTAGTAAAAGGTCAGTGAAAAAAGGGATGACCTTCAACAAGAAAGAGTGTAAGGATGGCACAGGATGAGGCATTGTTTCTTTCTGTTGTACATAGGGTGGCTATGAGTCAAAGCCAACTGGATGGCACCAAGCAACAACAGAAACAACAATCCTTTGATACCATAGCTCTAGAGTTAAGTCTTCAAAGAAAGTATTACAAATGATCAAACTTTGTTCTTTAAATTGCTTTATCTATTCCACATTATTTTCATTCCACATATTTTCATAATCATCCTATTAATGTTACAAAACATTGCTAAAATTTTATTGAAATTGCATAAAAATATCAAGTCCTTGAAGGCATTTTAAGTAGAATTATACCACTTCAGAAAACTGGCAGTTTTTTACAAAGTTAAACATGTACCCACAATGTTGTTGTTGTTGTTAAGTGCCGTCGAGTCATCTCTGACTCATAGCGACCCCATGCACAGCAGAACGAAACACTGCCCGATCCCGCGCCAGCCCTACAATCCCTGCTATACTTGAGCCCATCATTGCAGCCACCATATCAATCCATCTTCTTGAAGGCCTCCCCCTCTTTCGTCGACCCTCCACCCTACAAAGCATGACATCCTTCTCCAGGGAATGGTCCCTTCTTACAACATGACCAAAATAGGTGAGACGAAGTCTGGCCATTCTTGTTTCCAAGGAGCATTCTGGCTACACTTCCTCCAGGACAGATCTGTTAGTTCTTTTAGCAGTCCACGGTACTTTCAGCATTCTTCGCCAGCACCACAACTCAAAAGCATCAACTCTTCTTCTGTCTTCCTTATTCACTGTCCAGCTCTCACATGCATACAAGGCCTTATATGAATGTACCCACAATATGACCCAGATAATCCATTTCTTGTGATCAAACCAAGATAAATGAAAACAAATGTCTACACAAAGCCTAGTACAAAAATGTTCCCGAAGTTTTATCCACTATTGCCCAAACTGAGGTGGGGGAGGCATTAAACAAATGTTCATTAACATTTAAGTGGATAAAGAACATGTGCTATTGCTATAGAATGGAACACCACCTAGTAATAAAATAATCCAAATACTGATACATGCAACAATTTGGGTGAATCTGAAAAAAAAAAAAAAAAATTAGAAAAGAAATCAGACACAAAAGAGTATATTCAGCATTATTCCTTTATATATAATTCTAGAAAATGTAGTTTATAGTTTCAGAAAACATATCAACTGATAAAATTGGCCATGGAGGAAAGGATGAATAGTTCATGTTATCTTTAAGAACTAATCTCTGGGGAAGTGTATCATGCATGGTAAAGTAGAGGGTCAGGGAAAAAGAGGAAGACCCTCAACAAGATGTATTTTATACAGTGTCTACAACAAGGGGCTCAAAAATAGCAACAGTTGTGAGGTTGAGGAAGGACTGGGAAACTTTTATTCTCTTATACAGGACGTCACTGTGAGTTGGAAGTGACTCGTTGCCATATAACAACAACAACAACAACAATATTTAATTCCATTGTAATCTATGTAAAAATAAGCTTAATAAATGAAATTTAAAGAGATTGAGAAGGGAATTTAAATAACTTTCCTGAGACTACACAGTACTAGAGGACATAACAAACAATGAAACTCGTTTTCTGACATAAGAATTTAAACTCCAGATTACTGATCTTCACTACCAAGTAAGACAAAAACAAATCAGAAGGGATGATAAACTATTAATTACATTGATATAATTTGAAATTTATTTTTCCTTGTTGTGGCTTTGGATATATATTTAAAATGCTAAAAGTAACTAAAATGGTCTAAGTTTTATCATGTTGCTGTTGTTATGTGTGGTGGAGTCAGGCTCAGCTCGTAGCGGTCACTCCTTGGGTTTCTGAGGTGGTATCACTATGGAAGTAGATTGCCGAACCTTCCTTCTGAGGAGTGCCTGGTGGGTTTGAACCACCAGCCTTCTGATT
>NW_006921987.1:2809416-2810779 GCF_000298275.1 Orycteropus afer afer
ATATTTATTTGAAAAAGCTCATACAAAATTTTAAAAATGAGCATACACTGGTATAATTATTTCTGCAATGTCATATCTGAAGTAAAAAATAAGACTATTTCTTGGCAGTGTTACAAACAAACATAAAATGTATATATTAGCTTTGTAACTGTAATCCTTATTTCTAATACAATCTTCCTGCACTTAGAAATCCAAATATAGAATATTCTTAAGCACTTACTAAAAGGGATTTTGAATTTGAGTCTTTTGGTGCCACCTTCTGACATGAATTATTTCAAATTGTGGCAAAAGCTCTAATAGTTAACTAAGTTAACTCAGATAGAGTTTATCTCCTAAACACATAAATTGTATTTTAAGATGACTCTGCCTCATTGAGGACAATATGGAGAGGAAAACATGAATATGACTTAAATTATACAAAGGCAGAATTCAAACTCCAGTATTAGATTCAGTCGTGTAATTTTCGTGCACAGGGAAGGGCAATGTACCAAAAGTCAGTGATCAACATGGTGGCACTGAAGAAGAGGAAGACATAAAGAGGTTCATGGGAGGTACAGACAGCAAAGACGAACCCTTTTGCATGCATAATACTGTGCTGTCGGTGATGACAAGCATTGATCTATGGGGGTATAGATGGGTAGACAGGCTGAATGATTAGGTATGTCTAGGCAGGGGGGAGTGTGCCCATGACCATGTATCAGGTTGGCAGACAATGTTTCTACATGCATGTTTGTATGTGCTGTAAGAATGTCACTGTGTATAGTACAGCTGACAAGAGGCAGGATTGTGGTAGCTTCTTGGCCACAGCCAACTATCCTGAGGGAAAGAGTAGTTGGACTGGTGGGTTTGGGACGATGGTCACTGGGGACCACAAGTTCAATTGGCATAACACATTACACAAAAATATTGTTCTGCATCCTACTTTGGTGAGAAACAACTGAGGTCTTAAAGGTTTACAGGTGGCCATCTAGATGCATGATGGGTCTCTCTGCTTCCAGAGCAAAGAAGAATGAAGAAAAACAAAGTTACATGGAAACAAGTAGTCCCAGGGACTAGTAGACCATGTGATCCTCAGCCTAAAAGACCATGAGACCAGAAGAACTAGATAATGACTGCCTATCACTGTCACCTACTCAGAGGAAGAACAGTGCAGGAGATTCTGGAGAGAGTGAGAGAATAATGTGGAACAAAACTCAAAATCATTAAAAGAAAAAAAAAGAACATGTTTTGCTGGTCTAATATACTGCTCTGATAGAGCCTTGTGAAACTATGGCCCCCAGTTACCCTTCAGGTCTGGAACTGAGCTCACTCCTGCGGCTTCCAGCCAAACAACAGACAACCATATGCAGTGAACATTTACATA
>NW_006921987.1:2811149-2815819 GCF_000298275.1 Orycteropus afer afer
TAAAGTAGTAACATAAAAATGAATAAATTTAAAGAACATATATCATTCTTTGAGCAATTTTATCAACTGAATTTTGGCAGTAAAATTAAAATATTTTTGTTTCTGGGCAACTGAACAGAACAGTCAATATCTTTGTTGTCAAATTAACTGCATTTGAAATATCAGTTTTTACAAAACTTTTTATGACACTGTATCTAGTTATTTATGATTATTTAGTACATCATTTATAGTAAAATGTTTGATACTATGTTACCTAATTTTAACACACGTCTGATAAAAATAAGAAAAAAAAATAGTCTCTGTAAGGAAAAGTAAGGTAGGAAAATTGTGTGTAATGATGATGACCTATTTTTCTAGGAACCCATTAAAATCCAGTAGTATTACACTTAGAAATTAAAAACAGCACAAGTAGGCTCCAATGATTTTATTCTTGGGTTATGCTGATCTTTTCATTATGTAAATTTTAGAGTGAATTTAAAACCACACACTACGTCACTGAAATGGAAACTTTGAGCACAGGCAAGTTTTTAGCGTATCATTATTATTGTCAATACTTATGTTTATTATGACTACCAGTAATAGCATTATTAAATCATATGAGTTACATTACTTTTGTAAGTTTGTAAAGATAATAAAGCAATCATTTTAATTTTCCTTTTTTAAAATTTAGAGTAGCACCCATCCCCAGTATCCCACAAATATTTTCCATCCCCTTTTGGCCAACTTTTTTCCTTTATATAGGGTACCTTTGCTTTTTCTTTTTTTTTTTCATATGCAATTTTTGTTAAGATATTAATAGGATCTCTACATTAGAGTATACTGCAAGATAAGAAGGGGTTACTGTAAGCAATATAAAAATATCACAATGCCCTACTTTAATTACTGTAGGAAAGAAAGGCAGAAAGAGACTTGATCTTTAAAATAAATTCTATAGAAGATACACTGTATTGAATGGTAAATTGAGTTAATCACAATATTTATTAACTGGCTATCAGGAACTGTCTAATTCTTCTGATGTTATTTCAGAATTGTTCATAATATCTTTATTTTATTTTTGTTTTGTTTTGTTTAACATTCTGAGGAATTTTGAATATGAAAATAAATATATGTGCATAAATTATTTTGAATTTTCTTCAGAAGTGTTGCCAGGATCAACAACCATGTATCGATTTGTTGTAATATGGTGCAGTGAGTTTCAATGATGGTGGAGGCTATGACACTGATACTTCAAGTATCAACATGATCTCACATAATGAATAGGCTTTAGGGAAGCTTTGAGTCTAACATACAGTATGAAGAAAGCCCTTTGGTTTAATCACTGGAAAAGGACATTATATTTGGTAAAGTAGAGGGCCAATGAAAGCAAGGCAGACCCTCAGTGATATAGATTGGCACAATATCACAACTGTGTACTCCAACATGATTGTGATTTTGAGGATTATACATTTTGTTCTGTTGTATGTAAGGTGGTCATGAGTTGGAGTTGAGTAAAGTGCAGCTATCTGTCTAATCTAACTATCTATCTATCTATCTATCTTTCTATCTATCATCTATTTATCTATCTGTCGAGCAGAAGACATAGTCAAATAATTCCATTGTAGAGCTCAACAAAAAGGTGTATAAGGAAGCCTTGACTTTAAGATATCTCCAAACTGATCAGATTATTTCCATATACTCATTTTGAATAAGTACTTTGCCATTTGTGTGTTTTTAAGATTTTTATAGATACAATTACTATATTATAAGCAGAGAAGAAAGAAATATTATTGTACATCTATTGTATGAATCCGCAGTATTCCACAATAGTTAAGAGACAGAACTTTGGAGTCAGATGGCTATGGTTCCAATCACTTAGCAACGATTCTACCAATCCTTAATGCTGCAAAATTTGTCAGTTATCTTAACCATTTTATTTTCATATCTTCATCGGCACATTCTAAAAAAAAAATATATACCTAAAATATAGGAGCTAGTGCCTAAGGCATTTGACTGCTAAACAGAAGGCTGGTGGTTCAAATCCACCAGCCACTACTTGAAAGGAAGGTTGGGCAATCTACTTCCATAGTGATACTGCCTGGGAAACCCAAGGAGGGGTCGCTATGAGTCAGGTTTGACTCAATGGCATATAAAAACAACAACAACAAAAAAAACATAGTAGCCTAAGAGACAGTAAATGTTAAAAACAAACCAACAAAAAAACAAACAAACAAAAAAAAAAACTTATACTAGTGCTTAATTCATTGCAAATAATAAATTAACCAATGTCATTATTATTAACTCTTTATATGTGCAGGGAAATTGGAGCATTTCTGAATGTATTAGCTCATTCTACTTTCACAATTACACTGAAATGCTTTTTATCTTCTTCAAATTTATTATCCAAATGGATCCAGTTTTTAAACTTCATCTGACCATACATTTTGCATTTAAACGTTATGTAGTCATCATTTTTCTTTTTTTTTTGTTATTGGAGTTTAGTCAATATGAAAAAGGATTTTTCCAACCTCCAAAATCTGGAATGTCTATGTATTACATAATTTATTAAGATGGAAAAGGAAAATTCTGAGTACCAAGATTGAGCAAGGGACTCTTTAACAGTGGGCTAAATCTTTACCTCCTTCTATTCAATAAGGAAATTTCCTTCCAAGAGTCCCAAATAATTCCAGATAAAACATCTGAAAAAATTCCATCCATAATAATACAATGTAAAAGTACCACCGAATTAATTTGTTCCGTGTTTGTTCTCTTTTCAGTATCAGTTTATTCATATTGATCTTAGTATTCTCATCTTTCTTCAAAATGACAATCATATATTATCCACGCCAAAAACATGTGACCACACAATAACCAGAGTTTGTCAGACTTGCCAGGTGTGATTGAATGTCTTTGAAATGTTAATGTCATCTGCAAATTGAAGAGAACTGAAATGTGGACTTACACTTTAAAATAATGAAACATGCAAATAAACAAAAAAGAAAGTAAAGAATTTTGCAAATTATTTTGGAATTTAACTTTTCATAAATTCAATTTTCCCTGAAAAATAACTTCAACATACTGCAAGAATGACGTTTTCTCAATAATAGACCATTAATATCCTGAGCTACATTTTGTATCCCTAAGATTTCACTTTGATTCTATTTTCCTCAGTAATTAGATTATTTCATTATAGAAGATTCTAGTAATACATGCTGCAAAGATGAATGAATTGATAGAAAAAGGTATTTCACAAAGGCTAAATTTTTGACACTAACTTCTTGTGTGACCTTGGGAAATCCTTTACCTTCTCCAGGGCTTTGCTTCTTCTTGTGTGAAATAAGGGGTTTGGAGTCAATAAGCCTTTCAAACTTAGCAGCTCTAAAATTTTCTGAGCATATGCTTTTACCAGCCAGAGGAATTTGAATGTAATGGTACATTTTATTTTATTAAATTTTTGTTGTTGTTCTGACAGCTGAAGGAGAATCTCAGGATAAATAAATAAGTAGAATGCAAAAGCCTTTGTATCTTTTATGCCCCTCACTTGTATCAAGGTTATATTAATGGTTGTTATGTTTCAAGAGCCTTGAAGATAAATTAATAACACCCTGAAGTTTATCCTAATACGAACTGTTATGTCTGAGTCTTGATCCAATGACAGAAATTCATTAGAAATACAGAGTAAAAGGGGTTACATGCTGATAATTTAAATTTAACAAAGAACGTTCCCAAGATAGTAAAATGAGATTTAAGAATGAGGTGGATTTTATGTTTGGCAGGGAACTTTTTAGTCGTAGGATGTAATATGTGCTTATAACCGTGATCTCAAACCACATACATATGAAATATGCACTGTGTGACTGGAACATTTACACTAAGCTGTGAACAACTTAAAACTGGGGAAAAAAAGAAAAAAAAAAAAACTTTTAATCTTGTAATATGATTTGATGTGACCTTTGGTTTATCTATGTCAGACATTCTGAGTAAACCTTTGGCTATGAACTTAAGTTTAAGTTATCCTGAGACAAAATGAACTGATATAACTGATAAGACCCTTATCATGCAAGGTGAGAGGCACTTAACCATATAAAATAACCCAGACTATTGATCTTCCAGGGAGAGCAAGGCAGAAATAGAATATCACTCGATCAAAATTGCTGACCCTCTCTGAAGACTGAGGCTCTGTGAGATACTCTGTCCTTTGCCACCTATCCAGACCCAAGCTAAAAGGGTCCTCTTCTGAGGAGGAGGTAATGGTCAGTCTTTCCTCCCAAGCCACTCATTAAAGAAAAGTACCTGCAGTTTTAATATTTAGATCATGTTTATTGGACTAACTTTTACCATGATTATCTAGGTGGAAACGAATGTCTTAGGATCTTAACTTTGTGTTGTTCCATAACTATCTTGTAATAAAGTAAGTGAGTTTATGCATGACATATCTGAGTATTTCTCTACTTATTTAAAAATATAATCCCCACAAGACACAGTACTTGTAGTTGATTATTTGAATACTTGTGCATGTGTCTGTGTGTTTGCATTAGGGAAGGTAGGAAAAGAAGAAGCTGCAATGCACATTAAGGAGAATACAGAAAAAAATAAAAATAATTTCTCCAGCCCAGTGCTGGTGCAGAAGAGTAGAGTCAGTCCTTTTCTGACAAAAAAATTATTGTTGTTGTTGTTTTGCCATCGACTCATAG
>NW_006921987.1:2817119-2824137 GCF_000298275.1 Orycteropus afer afer
CTTCTGGTTAGCAGTCAAGTGCCTTAGGCACTATGCTACCAGAGATGATGTATAGCACTGGACAAATCTGAAAAGTTCAAGTGCTGAAGAGCAAAGATGTCTCCTTGAGGACTAAGGTGTGCCTGACACAAGCCATGATATTTTCATTCGCCTCATGTGCATGTGAGAGCTGGACAATGAATAAGGAAGACTGAAGAAGAATTGAGGCTTTTGAGTTGTGTTGGTGAACAATGCTGAAAGTACCATGGACTGCTAAAAGAACAAACAAATCTATCCTGGAGGAAGTGCAGCCAGAATGATCCTTGGAAGCAAGACTGTGAAGACTTTGTCTTACATACTTTTGTCATCTTATCAGGAGGGACCATTCACCGGAGAAGGATGTCATGCTTGGTAAAATGGAGGGTAGATGAAAGAGGGAAAGAACATCAGAGAGATGGACTGACAAAGTGGTAGCAATGATGGGCTCAAGTATAGCAAGGATTGTGGAGATGGCATAGGACCAGGCAGTGTTTTGTTCTGCTGTGCATAGGATCGCTTTGGCTCAGAGATGATTCAATGGTACCTAACAACAACAACACATCATTATATAACCGCCAAATTACATCATTGCAGAACTGCCAAACAACTGAGAATCATGGCCCAGCCAAATTGACACATAACTTTGACCACCACAGCAAGTGTTACTTTTGCCTTGCTCCTTGACATTTGTTAATGCCTGACATATATTTTAATGTGTAAATAGTCAGTAGATTTTTTTCTATTGTCTTAAACACAAAATGTTAGATAATGAGATAATGGATAAGAATAGATGTATCTACCTGGGTATATTTTCTATAAAGTCATTTTTATTTTACACACACTTGAATATAGAATTGGTTTTGTCATCCTGCTGCCACCTATATGAACTGCAGGCTTTGGAGCAAGATTTTTTTTTTTTTTTTTTTAACCTCATTACATATATGATTCCTCACCAATTTAGATGAACCACTTGAGGAAGTGCAATTTTGATATTTTGTGACATGAAACAAAGATTCTTTTATTTTGGCTGATTCTTTGAGTTTTTTACAATTAAAAAGTACTCCCAGGTCTTATTGTATACACTGCCTCAGTAAGTAATTTTAAAGTTTGGCATATTACACAAAATATTTAAGATTTACCTCAGTCTGGTCCCTTTTCTAGACTTTTATATTTCAGTAAAATTGCAGAAATCTATTCAATTGCTCTCATCCAGACTTAGGATATGTGTTTGATTTCTGTATAATTTCCCATGAAACTTATCTAATCAGCCACTAAGTTGGTCAACATTATCTCAAATCAGTATTCTGAATCTGTGTGCTTTGCATCATCTCTCTTTTAGTCCAAACATAGTGTTATATTTTTGTTGTTACTGTTGTTACATACTGTACAGTTAGTTCCAACTCACAGCAACCTCATGAACAACAAAATGAATCACTACCTATTTCTGCTCCATCCTCAATTGTTATTATGCTTGAAACTGTTGTTGCAGTGTCATGTTGTTGTTGTTGTTATGTGCTGTCAAGTCAGACTCGACTCATAGCGACCCCTTCTTGGGTTTCCAAGGCAGTATCACTACGGAAGTAGATTGCCCAACCTTCCTTCCAAGGAGTGGCTGGTGGGTTTGAACCGCCAGCCTTCTGGTTAGCAGTCAAGTGTCTTATTTTAGAACACTTGGTCAAAGTAAAATGCCTAATCCAGAGTCCAGGGTCATATCCCATCTTAACTTCTACTTCTTATTGACACACTGTTAATCTTTTGCAAAGATCTAACCCATAGTGCCTAAAAGCACTTGACTGCTAACCAGAAGGCTGGTGATTCAAACCCACCAGCCACTCCTAGAAAGGAAGATGGGGTAATCTACTTCCGTAGTGATACTGCCTCGGAAACCCAAGGAGGGGTTGCTTATGAATCGGGTCCGACTTGACAGCACATAACAACAACAACAGCAACAACCCTATAACTACAAAACCAACCTTATCACTAAGAAATATTAATAATTTACCCAGGATATATTGACTTAAATAGTAAAAAGAACCCATTGTATAAAATGTCCTCAGGAGATTTTAACAATCTGTTCTCTGAATAAGTACTTGTAATAATTTTCTGACCACAAAATGACCCCTCCCCAGTATAAATTTTTATATTTATTATCTTTGTAATTTTGCTATGTATTCAATCCCTAATGTAATTAATCTTAGAAAGGTCCTCACTTTGCTAAATCCTGCCTTCCACCCAATTTATTGCTGAAACACCAATTGTAGGGCACTCTCTTAATTTTTAAATCAGTCCTATATCTGTGAAATGTACCTACAATTCCTTGATTTGTGGAGTTCACTGGCTGAAGACACTATGTCTTTCCATTCAAAAGACTTTGCCTTTCACAAAATTTTAATACAATTGTCAGGATCTGAAAGGATCTTCCCTTCAGTAAATCCAGATAGGACAGTGAGCCTAGCATAAGAGAGGAAAAAAAAAATCTGCTTATCCACTTCCACAAATTTCTCAGGAGTCACTCAGAGATAATCCCTCAAGTATGGAGTCCCATATTTTATGGCAAAGCTCTCTGGGATTCATTGCTTAAGCTTTTACTTTCAGTTTTGTTCACAATCTAAACTTTTTGCAGAAATTCTATTTTTACTGCCAGATGGAGAGTATATTGTGATAAATTTGCCATCTAGTGGCAAAAATTTGAAGCTCACTTCATGAACTTCTTTTTTACATCTGTAAGGGCACATGAAGCTTAAAGCTCCTTTCTCTTGTTGGCACTTGCTGTTACTTGTAAGATGGAGAATGTCACCTCCAGATACCATGGTAGAATTCATTTGAGACTTCTGTAGCTTACTTGGTCAAAAACTGTAGCCCCACTTCAGCTCAATATCTTGAGCAGTGGCTTGTAGTTACTAATAATTTAGAAAACTAATGGCTTATATGAGGCAATTTTAACTCCCGAAATTAACTTTTTCTGTGTAGTAAGTAAGAGACTAGAGACTATTGGACTAATCAAAACGAGTGAAAAATCTATTTTAGTTGGTATCTGGAAGCTTCCATCAGACAAAACAATAGCAAATTTGAGTCTTTACAAGACACAGAGTCTAGACAAGACTAACAAATAAAAAAATTACAGTGTTAGAACTCTACTGATGCTGTGATTCCTTCTTCCTCTTCTCCCAACTTAAGGCTGTGTTTCAGCTTGGCTGGGCTTTGGTTTTGAGTGGCTTGGCAGCTAGAGTAGTTATTCCCCATGATGAAACCATAATCACCTCTATGGTGTAATGTGCTGTGAGCAGATAAGCAGTTGCCTTCTGGGTGTGACCTGCTTCCAGTATAACAAAAGAAGCTTTGAAGGCAGTCTCTATAGTCTTGGTGTATCTGAATCTTGCATTTGGCTGAGTCTTCATCTCCAGTTCCTGAACCAGTGATCTGCTGTGTTGCCTACCAATCTTGGTATTATTCTTAGACTTGAACCAGTGACCTGCTATGTTGCCTACCAATCTTAGGATTGTGCCATTTTACCTGTCAACCTTGGGTTTTTCAGCATCAGCAGCCAGTAGCTGCCTGATTTAGGAGATACCTGCAGCTCTTATGAGCTTGGAGCAAAAGGCAGAACTACAACCCAAGTATGAGGGTCCCTCACACAGTTCTGAGAAATGGCACTCTGAATTTGGACTTCTAGCCTCCTCAACTGTGAGAGAATAAATTCTTGTTTGTTGAAGCCACCAACTTGCAGTATTTATATTATAGCACCACTAGAGAACCAAGATACTGTTGTTTCACACCCTCTTCTGAATACCCGGCTTGAATACATGGCAGATCTCTGTCAATATACTGCTGTAACTGTTTCAGAAATTTTACTTATGTATGATATTAATGATATTGTTTAATAAATTCTGCACTCTATTACCTTGTTTCAGAATGGACACAAATTCAGATTTCTTACAGTCAGTTGGCAAGGTGGCTTTCTTCCAAATTTCTTGGCATAGAAGAATGAGCACTTCCTGCACTACTTCTATTTGTTGGAATATCTCAATTGCTATTCCATCAATTACTTGTGCATCATTTTGCATCAATTCCATCAGTGAAGACTGGACTTCTGCCATCATTATAATCAGATTTTTTCATATGTTTCCTTCTGATATGGTTGAAAGCTCCTCAATTCTCTTTGATACAGTGAGTCTGTGTATTCCTTCTATCTTCTTTTGATGCTTCCTGCATTATTCAATATTTGCCCATAACATCTTTCCGTATTGAAACTTGAGGCTTGAATTTTTTCTTCTCTTCTTTCTGCTTGAGAAATGCCTAGTGTGTTCTTCCCTTTTGGCTTTCTAACTCTAATTAAGTGTTTGCACATTTAATTATGATACTTTATCTTCTCAAGTTTTCCTTTTAAATTCTTCAGCTCTTTTATTTTGCCAGTTTTCCCATTTGTTTTAGCTATTTTATGTTCAAGAGCAGTTTCCGAGTCTCTTCTGATATCTATTTTCATCTTTCTTTCTTTCCTATCTTTAAATGACCTTTTGCTTTCTTGATGTGTGATGTCCCTGTAGTAACCCAACAACTCTTCTGATCTTGCATCATTAGTGTCCAACACATCACTTCTGTTCTTGAGATAGAATTTAAATTCAGGTTAGATACACTGAAGTCTGTATTTTGGGTCTTATCAACTTGTTTTGATTTTCTTCAGCTTCAACTTGAACTTGTATATGAGCAATTGATGATCTATTTCACAGTTGTTCACAGACTTTGTTCTAACTGATAATATTAAGCTTCTCCATCATTTATTTTCAAAGATGTAATAAAGTTACTTCTTGTGTATTTCAAACTATAAAATTTCATTTATCAATGATAAGTGTTGATCTCTATTTAAAATTTATATTTTTAAAAGGTTTGAAGGAAATTTTTTCAAAGATAAATTTCAGCCATAAAGAAATCTTATAGTATGCAACTCAATTTTTGACCAACATGTATTCAAAGATACAATAATAATAATAATCATTTCATAATAAAGAAACTATAAATTTTTATTTTTGACAATCTATTACTTTGCATTTTTATGAAGAAATTCTCTCAAAATAATATTTAATGAAGACATGTTTCTCATTTTAATTCCACAAGTCTATTACTTTACATAAAGTATCACTTTGAACCTCCTCACTTCTCTACTCTCACTTCCTTCATGAAGTTTATTAAGTTTTGTCATGAGACATCAAAGATCACTATATTTACAACACTCTTTTTTTTTTTTTTTTTTTTAATCAGTGTGGGCTTTTATAATAAAATCTGGACTATAAACCCAATTCTATATTTAACATCACTTCCTGGATATCCAAGAAGAAATGAAGGTTAAATTGTCCAGAACTGAACTCCATATGCTTGCACCAAACACGTTATACTTAGAGCTTTTATCATTTCTGATATTATCAATGTTTTCAATCAGATAATGAAGCAAACATATTGGAACCATTTCTGATATTTATCTTTCTCTTAAAACATTTAATATACCAGGAAATCCTTTGCCTCCACTACTTCCTCCCAACTCCATTACAATAACCCTGGTCTGAACTACTAGCATCTCTTAACTGTACTATTGCCTAACTGAAATATGAATACATCCTGTACCCTGTAGTTTCTTTAGTAAAGTTAAATATAGAGTTATTCTATGATACTGTAAATCATATCATGCAATCATCTGTTTTCAAGCACCCAGTTGTCTTCTAGTCTCAAATCACTTATTTTTCTAACCTGATTTTTCCCACACTCTTTTCCTTTATTATTTGCTTAAGTTGCCTCCTTGTTGTCCCACATTCATACTAAAATCATCTCTATGTACTACTTTTGTACTTGCCATCCCTCTCCTGAAATGTTTTTCCTTTAGATCTCCAAAGTCTAGGTGCCTCAACTCTACCATTGTTGGATGCATGTTTTCTGAAATGTCATATCCATTAAGCTTTCCCTTATTTGTTAAATAACATTGAAAGTTACCATTCTTCTTGTCTGTGCCCCTTACCCTACTCTGCTTTATTTTTCTCCTATTGCTATCTAATATTCTACATATTATGATTTATTTCCTGGTTTATCTCAATAGATTTTAAGGTCTGTGATATTATCCCCAGCCCATAATGCATCAAGGAAAGCTTGATATATACAAAGTGCCAAATATTTGTATATACTGTTAAATGAAAGAACAAATTGATGAAAACTAGAATAAACAGAAAAAAAAAATTAGATACTCTAAAATAAAGATGTTTAAACATTAAAATAGTTTAATAAAATACTTAATTGAGAGATTTGAGAAGATCATTATGACACCTATATGACTATAACAATAAAAAAATAAGACCATTACACTCAAACACCAAAGGCTTAGAGGATATGATGCTTTAATATTACATGGAAGTAAATATATAGAGTAAAATAATTAAAATATCTGTCACTTTACCAGAATGATGGATCACCTTGATGATGTTAACTTAAAAATATTTAAATTTAGTATGCTATTAGATTACTTTAGGAAAATTTTAGGCCCTAGAGTTGGTTAACCCTAGTTGATTTAAGTCACATATTTTTGACTCAATATCATGACAAATAATTGGCTCAGGCAAGAGAAATATCTCTACTGAGTCATGGAACATTCTTACTCATTCCCCCTCTTAATTAACTTGATTAAAGTAATTTGACATAATATACCTTTGACTAATAAATTTCTCCATTCAATTGTTAGCTCCTCCATCAGACTATGTGTTCCTTGTTGAAAGGAGCAATGTTTCATTCATCTTTAAGTCCTCTCACAAACACAGTGACATGCATATAAAAAATAATTTGATGATAACAAAACGTTGGCTAAGCTTTCCTTGGCCCACTCATTTTGCTATATATATTTTTTATTTATATTCAAATGTAAATTTCTGAGATCGTTGGCTGTCTGTTATTTAGAACAACCTGAAAAAAGGAAAAAAAAGTAATCTGTATATATATCTTTTAGTTGTTTAAGTGAGATTATAGT
>NW_006921987.1:2825354-2826004 GCF_000298275.1 Orycteropus afer afer
TGACAGAGATACAGAAGATAATCCTGGAACCCTGAGCTTTGAAAGGAATTATACAGAAGTGGATCAGGCACAAACTAGTGGAAAAACCTGAACAAAAACAGTGAGTACAGAGATGGCCGGAGCTGTGGACTCTAGTTACTCTGATGAGACCAACAGCCTGAACATTTCCAAGTGGTATTGGGACATCAGAATTGACCTAAACATCAGTCCTGGTCACCAAGGGCTACAGGGATAACTGCTCTGGTGGCCTATGAGTAAGAAGAGAAACAGCAAGGAGGGAGACAACATGAGCTGTGAACTTTCTTCTATCTGGAGGGCACAGCCATTTTGAATGTTTACAAGTGGCAACCATTTTGGATTTTAAAATGATAGTATTCTCATTTGGATTTCAAGGACCTAAGAACAGGCTGTTTGCCAGGGTCGGCAAAGACATACAAGAGGCTGACAAAGGAAAAGAAATAGGTCGTGAGTGTATAAGTGCTGTCAAATAGTGAATAGAGGAACACAGCAGAGTACCCTGCCTGTATAGATAAAATACAAACAAAACAAATAAAACGAAAATTGTGGGCAAGTCACTCCAACATATATTCACCAATTAAATATAAACACAAAAATGGCACAATGCCTCGGAGACAACAGAGCATCACAGT
>NW_006921987.1:2826247-2830121 GCF_000298275.1 Orycteropus afer afer
AAGACAAATACCTGAATACTTTTTTGGAAAGGGATCAATTAGAAAAAAGATAAAAACAAAATGAAGAAAGCCTAAGGTTCATGTGGGATACCATCAAAATGAATAACCTACATGTCATTGGAATTCCAGAACAGGAAGAGAAAAATGAAATCATTGAGAAAATTGTCCAAGTTTTGTTGGAGGAGAACTTCCCTGATATGATGAAAGATGAGAATGTATAATTCAGGAAGTCCAACGAAGCCCAAACAGTATAGACCCCAAAAGAAAATCACCCAGATATATCATCATCAAACTCACCAAAATCAAAGACAAAGAAAGAATCATGAGGACAGTATGGGAAAAATGAAAAGTTACCTACAAGGGGCAACCAATAAGACTAAGCTCAGATTTCTCAACATGCTGCGAGAAAACAGTGGGATGGTATATATAAAACACTAAAAGAGAAAAAAATTCCAACCAAGAATTATGTACCCAGCAAAATTGTCCCTCAAATATGATGGTGAAATCAGGGCATTTCCAGATAAGCAGAAATTAAGGGAATTTGTTAAAACCAGACCAACCTTACAAGAAGTGCTAAAGGTAGCCCTTTGGACAGAGAAGCAACAACAACCAACAACTGACCATTAACACATATGATGATATAACCCAGAAACCAACCCAGCTACTTTGGAAGTATCCAAAGTAAGTAAGCCTACAGGATTGTAAACAGGGAACCAGAGACACCAACCAACAAATGAGGACAACTACAAACCAAACAGAGGAAAAAAAAATCCGTGTCATTACAGAACTTCTAGATGGTAGGAAAGTTAAGACCAATACAAGATAGAACAGACTGTTATAAACTTGAGAAGAAAACTATAAATCACAGGGTAACCTCAAAGAAAAATGATAAACCTTCACATCAAAATAAAAAAGAGGACCAGTGTAAATATTTGGCAAATACTAAAACAATAGCAATGAAGGAAGTGATAACATGATTCGTAAACAAAACAAGCTCAGCATGGAAAATAATATGGAACAAAGAAATTGACACAATGAAAAAGCAATGACAAAAATGACAGCAACAAATTCATATTTGCTGATAATTACATATCTGGCAAGGGACTTATCTCTAAGGTTGAGATTTGCCTCAACACCAAAGGAATTAACAATCCAATTGAAAAATGGGAGAAAACATGAATAGACACTTCACCAAGGAGGATATTCAGGTGGTCAGCTAATACATGAAAAGATGCTCACAATTATTGGCCATCAGAGAGATGTACATCAAAAGAACAATGAGATATATTGTCTCACCCCAGAACTGATGGCAAGGTTCAATGAGACAGAAAAATAACAAATGTTGGTGGGGATGTGGAGAGATTGGGACTCTCATACACTGATTGTGTGACTGTGAAGTGACACAACCACTGTGGAAAGCAACATGGTGATTTCTTAGAAAGTTGGAATTGGAGATACCATTTGACCCAGCAATCCCATTACAAGGTATATATCCTAGAGAGGTGAGAGCCAGGACAGGGACAGATACATGCATGCTCATGTTCATCACAGCACCATTTACAATAGCAAAAAGATGGAAACAACCTTTGTGCCCATCAGTGGAAGAGTGGATCACCAAATTATGTTACATGCACATACTGGAATGCTATGCAGCACTAAAGAATAATGTAGAGTCTGCAAAAAAAACCACATGATATGGATGAATTTGGAGGACATTATGCTGAGTGAAATAAGTCAATCACAGGACAAATATAGTATTAGTTCATTGTTGTGGCGTGTCAAGGAAAGGTTTATATATGGAGGGAAACTTTCTTTGTTGGTTGCCAGGGGTGGGAGGGGAGTGGAAGTGAACATGGAAAAAAAAAAAAATGCATCGACCCATGTCACTTTAGTTTTGTGTATTTCACTGTAATAAATTATATTTCAATAAAATGCATTAAAAAAAAGATGAGGTCTTAAAATAAATCTATTAGCTGTGTGAAGTATCAACAATTTTGGTAAAGAATTTCACGAGTGACTCTGCAAATTAATAATAAATTTTCTTCTCCTTACTTCCCTTCACTTTAACAAGTGTCAAGAGTTAGCATTTTCCTTAGGTATAGTGTTTATGCTTTATTTAAGCATTCTATCTCCTTTTTCATGGATGAAGAGGAAGTCTGGGCCCTTAGAGTAGCACCTGAGTCTTCAAAATTCTGAAAATTTAAAAATTACCAAGGTTAAGACCATGAACTACCTGTAAGCTCACTTCTTCCTTAACATATATAAAAAGTGAACTCACACTCTAGGTCCAAGACACACATTCTCTATGACTTATTGCCTGTATGTGAAGATAGAGGAATTATCACCATGAAAATAAATTATAGTTTCCCAACTTCTTTTATTCAATCAACAATTGGACTTTTACAGCCACCATGTGTCTTGAATATAACACACTTATGTCATTCTGCCTTTTCTTTTTACTTTTCTGTTAGTTGCTGTAGAGTTGATTCTAACTCATGGTTACCCCAAGTTTTACAGAGTAGAACTGCTATGCTGGGTTTTCCTGGCTATAATCTTAATAGAAGCATATTACA
This sequence comes from Orycteropus afer afer, assembly GCF_000298275.1. Lineage (NCBI taxonomy): Eukaryota > Metazoa > Chordata > Mammalia > Tubulidentata > Orycteropodidae > Orycteropus > Orycteropus afer. Next base: position 2,828,821 of record NW_006921987.1, read on the forward strand.
AGGCCTATCTCCCTCATCATCAATGTTTATAATGACTTCCTTCCATTGGAACATAAACTCAAAGGGAGATGAGAGTGAGCACTTGAAAGAGTACGAACTCAACACACATATATTGTATTAATTTAAAAACAAAGAAACAAACAAACAAAAAACACTTAATTGAATAAATCAATTATCTTTTTTAAATGGGCCAGTTATACCAGTATTTGCTTTCTTAAGGAAATGTCAATCTTGTCAATAGTTATTAAATATCATATTCTTACTTTGTGATTGCTTTACAGAAATATAAAGGCAGCTTGGATAAACATCTTACTCATAATTGAAGAATCTGAAACAGATTAAGTGCAAAAGATTGCATCTAGATCTTCTGCATTTTTCTTCTCATTCCCTATTTAATTCTCTTCTCATTCCCTAGTTAATTTCTTCTTCAACTTTAATATCCTTTCATAAAGTAAACTCTCCCAATCCTCCTAATCAAGTAAGATAATTACATTACAAACTCCTTACTATATTTTACCTCACTTTAATAATTTGTTTTTGTTGTTGTTGTTGTTGTTAGGTACCATCAAGTTGTCTCTGACTCATAGTCACCCTATGCACAGTAGAACAAAACACTCCCAGATCCGGTGCCAGCCTCACAATCCTTGTATATACCTGGAACCACTGTTGCAGCTACTGTGTCTATCCATCTCATTGAGGGCCTTCCCCTTTTCATTGACCCGCCACTCTACCAAGCATGATATCCTTCTCCAGGGAATGGTTCCTTCTGGCAACATGACCAAAGTAGGTAAGACTAACTCTGGCCATTCTCTGTTCCAAGGGGCATTCTGGCTGCACTTCCTCCAGGACAGATTTGTTAGTCCTTTTAGCAGACCATGATATTCTTAGCATGTTTCTCCAATACCACAACTCAAAAGCATCAACTCTTCTTTGGTCTTCCTTATTCATTGTCCAGTTCTCACATGCATTAGAGGCCAATGAAAACACCATGACTTGTTAACACAAAGCACACCTTAGTCTTCAAGGAGATACCTTTTCTCTTCATCACTTGAAAGAGTCCTTTTGCAGCAGACTTTACCAATGCAATACATTGTCTGATGTCTTGACTACTCCTTCCATTGCTGTTGATTGTAGAACCAAGTAGTATGAAATCCTTTTTTCCATCCACCATGAAGCTATTTACTGGACCAGTTGTGAGGACTTTTGTTCTCTTTACATTGAGGAGTAATCCAATCTGCAGTTTGTAGTCTTTAATCATCACTAAGTGCTTCAAGTCATCTTCACTTACAGAAAGAAAAGTT
>NW_006921987.1:2831802-2835220 GCF_000298275.1 Orycteropus afer afer
TACTGCCTTCTTGATTTTGAACCATGCAGTATTCCCTTGTTCTATTCGAATGACAGTGTCCTGATCTATGTACACATGATAGTGAGTACAATCAAGTGTTCTAGAATTCCCATTCTTCTTAATGTTATCTACAATTTGTCATGATCCACACAATTGAATGCTTTGGCTTAGTCAATAAAACACAAGTAAACATCTTTGTGGTATTCTTTGCTTTCAGCTAAGATCCATCTGACATCAGCAATGATAGCCCTCATTTCATGTCCTCTTCTGAATCCAGCTTGTATTTCTGGAAGGTCTCTGTCAATATACTGCTGCAACTATTTTTTAATTATCTTCCATAATATTTTACTTGCATGTGATATTAATGATATTGTTTGATAATTTCCACATTTTGTGGGATCATCTTTCTCTGGAATGGGTACAAATATGGATTCTTCCAGTTAATTGGCCAGGTCTTCCAAATCTCTTGGCATAACCAAGTGAGTGCTCCCAGAGGGGCATCTGTTTGTTGAAACATTTCAATAGGTATTCCATCAATTCCTTGGGCCTTATTTTCTTACTAATTCCTTCAGTGCAACTTCAACTTCTTCCGTCAGTGCCCTTGGTTCTTCCTTCCATCTTCTTTGATACTTCATGCATCATTCAATATTTTGCCCATAGAATCTTTCAATATTGCAACTTGAGGCTTAAATTTTTTTCCTCAGTTCTTTCAGCTTGAGAAATGGTGAGCATGTTCATCTCTTTTGGTTCTCCTACTCTGAGTCTTTGCACATTTCATTATAGTAATGGGCTTTCTCTGCACAAACTGCTTTTGGAAATCTTCTGTTCAGCTCTTTTATCTTGTCATTTCTTCCATTTGCTTTAGCTACTCTCTGCTAAAAGTCAAGTCTCACAGTCTCTTCTGACATCCACTTTGGTCTTTTCTTCCTTTTCTGTCTTTTTAATGACCTCTTTTTTTCTTCATGGATAATGTTCTTGATGTCATCACACAATTCTTCTGGTTTTCAGTCATTGATGTTCAATGCATCAAATCTATTCTTTAAATGGTCTCTAAATTCAGGAGGGATATTATCAATGTCATATTTTGGCTCTTGTGGACTTGTTTTAATTGTCTTCAACTTCAACTTGAACATGTATATGGACAGTTGATTGTTTGTTACACAATCAGCTCCTGGTCTTGTTTTGGCCAAAATTATTGAAATTTTCTGTTGCCTCTTGCCACAGATGTGGTCAGTCTGATTCCTGGTCATTCCATCTGGTGAAGTTCACATGTATAGTCATTGTTTATGTTGTGAAAAAACATATTTGCAATGAATAAGTCATTGCTTTTGTAAAATTCTATCATGCAATCTCTAGCATTATTTCTATCTCCAAGATCATATTTTCCAACTACCAATGATTCTTCTTTGTTTCCAACTTTTGCATTCCAGTCACCAGTGATAATCAACACATCTTGATTGCATGTTTGATCATTTTCAGACTGCAGAAATTGTTAGAAATCTTCAATATCCTCATCTTTGGCTTTGGTGGTTGGTGTGTAAATTTAGATAATAGTTATATTAACTGGTCTTCCTTGTAGGCTTATGGATATTATCCTATCACTAACAGCATTGCATGTACTTCAGGAAAGATCTTGAAACAGTCTTTTTGATGATGAATGCCACACCATTCCTCTTCAATTTGTCATTCCTGGCATAGTATATCATATGGTTGTCTGATTCAAAATGACCAAAACCAGTCTATTTCAGCTCACTAATGTCTATGATATTGATCTTTATGTGTTCCATTTCATTTTTGACAACTTCCAATTTTCCTACATTCATACTTAGTACATTCCAAGTTCCAGTTATTAATGGGTGTTTGCATACATTTCTGCGCATTTTGAGTCATGCCACATCAGCCAATGGAGGTCCCGAAAGCTTTACTCTATCCACATCATTAAGGTCGTCTCTACTATGAGGAGTCAGCTCCACCCCCAGTCAAATTTTGAGTGTGGTCCGACCTGATGGGCTCATCTTCTGGCACTATGTCGGACAACGTTTCACTGCTATTCATAAACTTTTCCGGTAATATATCAGACAGTGTTTTGCTGCTATTCATAAGGTTTCCACTGGCCAATTTTTTGAGAAGTGGAAGGCCTCTTCCTTCTTCTGAGTCTCTCTAAGCTTAGAAGCTCTGCTAAAATCTCTCCACCATGGGTAACCCTGTTGGCATTTTGCAACATGGTAGCATAGCTTCCAGCTTCACAATAACACGTAAGCCACCACAGGACAACAAACTGACAGACAAGTTTTTATCTCTTAGCTGTTCCTAACCCTTCTGCACCTGCCTACCTCAGGCCCCAGTTAATATAGAACCACACCCAAGCAAAAAGCAGCCTCCAAGCCCTGAGCTTTCCTACTTCAGGCCCTGGCCTTAATAAAGAGCTACATCCAAGTTAAAAGAAGCTTCCAAGCCTTGACCTGCCTACTTCAGGGCTTGGCCTTAATGTAGAGCCACACCCAAGCAAAAAGCAGCCTCAAGCCCTGGGCCTGCCTACCTCAGGCCCCTGTCTTAATATAGAGGTACCCCAAGTGAAAAGCAGTCTCCAGCCCTGGGGCCATTTACCTCTGACTCCTGTCTTAATACAGAGCCACACACAAGTGAAAAGCAGTCTCCAAGCCCTGGTCGCAGCTATCTCAGTCCCAGGCCTTAATAAAGAGCCATACCCAAGAGAAAAGCAGTTTCCAAGCCCTGGGCCTCCCTACCTCAGGCCCCTGCCTTAATATAGAGCCACCCCCAAGTGAAAAGCAGACTCCAAATAATAATACTTAATATAATTGTTGTTGTTGTTATGTGCCCTCAAGTCAGACCTGACTCATAGCAACCCCTCGTTGGGTTTCTGAGGTGGTATCACGATGGAAGTAGATTGCCCAACCTTCCTTCCAAATTATAAGTTAATAATTGCTTCATTTTCTCTTTGTCTCTTCTCAGTAAATGTAAGTTCCATGAAAATAGAGAACATCTAACTTGTCCATTGATATATCAACAATAACTATTGAAATGCTTCAAAAATACTAGTCAATGATAATTTGTTGAATGAGTTAATGTATAGAAGGAGATTAATGACTTATTTGCAAACATACTTTTACTTTCTGATACATAATCTTATTTATTTATCTATTTTTTTGCAGTTGGCATTTACAAAGCATTCTCAATAATGATGATTATCAATAATATCAAACACCATTTAATCATTTAGACTTGAATTAGATATGACTTACAATATGGTATATATTTGAGTACATTTGCAAAATAATGAAACATTGTAATTCTTAAGTGTTCAACGAATGACAAATTGTTGTTGTTGTTGTTATGTGCCATCAAGTTGGCCCTGACTCATAGCAACCCCTCCTTGGGTTTCCAAGGCAGTATCACT
>NW_006921987.1:2835803-2845555 GCF_000298275.1 Orycteropus afer afer
ATATATATATATATATATGTCAAAATACTGTCTATTAGGAAATTCATATATTCCATTATATACTATAGATTTTGATTTATCTTTACAGAAATGTTTATTTTCTTCAATCAAGAATATTAAACAGAAATGACTTTTCATCAATCTCCCCAAGAGCTGTCATGCCTTTATAGTTTGAAACTTGCTGTAAAATATGTCTTTGGCTATCAAATCTCTGTGCTAAACAGAGCTGAAAATGGTAGCTCAAATTAGTTTGTGATAGAGCAAATAGTTCTATTTGGTCTTCATTGAGTTTTAAAAGATTTACTTACTTAGAAAATTGGGTAAAAAGTTATTACTTCTTAATCTTATATTTAAGATTCTTCTGTAAACATTATTTTCTTTCTGTAGAAAAAATAAGTTTCATACTGTTCATGTAAAACTTCAGCAAAGTAAGCATCAATTGAGAAATTGTGTACATTAAGTATAGATTAAATACCAATCCAGAATATATAAATATTGAAAAAGACCTCTAAATACTTATCTTGAAAAATAATCCCTCACTCAAAAAGTAAAAATATAAAATTTAATAGAAATTAATGGATTATAGTAACAAATATTTTAATAATTTCGTATATATTTCATGATGCTTAATATTTTTTATTTCTCTTTTAATAAAAAGCATTGCAAATTTAGAACATCATTAGAGAAGTAATGTTCATTTGTAATCTATATAAAGGAAATAAATTGATGCCTTTTTGACACTAGGGAACTCTGATAAAAAATTTCATTTACTGATGGTTCTTGTGTTTTGACCGATGAATATGATATAAAAATAAAGACATAATAATATAAAATAGAATGTCTATCATTCAGGTTTCCAGATGTAATTAAAATATTTCAATTTTGTATAAACACCTTTCATTAATTTACTATCACTCTTAACTTATTAAAACAAAAATTAAACTATCATTTTAGTTTACATTGTAAAAATACTATAATTTATAATTCTATTTTTCAACTAAGTCTCAAAAAAGCATGGGTAGTTTTAACAAACTTAAAATGTACAAAAATACATGAAACATGATCTTTTAAAATCCGAGTAAGGCTTAACAACCATTACGGGAAACTGCTATACATTAAGTTTATTTATTCATGCACTCATAGAAAGGACAGAGAAAGAGATGTGGTTCAATTCCTGAAAAGAATATAAACCTAAGATCTAGAAAACCTAAATTACTTGTCATATCATCTAGTAGCAGCAAAAATGGACCAGAGACTATATTGCCTAACATCAAACAATTCATTGTTGTTGTCATTACGTGCCGTGGAATCAGACCTGACTCATAGCGACTCCTCCTTGGGTTTCCGAGGCAATAACACTATGGAAGTAGATTGCCAAACCTTCCTTCTGAGGAGTGGCTGGTGGGTTTGAATCACCAGCCTTCTGGTTAGCAGTCAAGTGCCTTAGGCACTATGCTACCAGAGCTCCTATCAAACAATTTACATGTAGAATTTTATTTCAATTCTGTATCATAAATATAAGATGTACTAATTACAGAGATTATAAATAATGAAAAGACTAAGAAGAAATCCTCTCATAATCCATTGGCCATACCGGTCACCTGACTGATACTCAAGCACTCTAAGCAGATTCCATGCATAAGCTTTGGTTCTTGCTACTCTTTATGCACTGATCACTGTTCCTCAGAGATAATTGCAAAACTCACTTCCACACTTGAAATCGCAATGGCTCAAATGCTCTTCATTGCAATGTTCTTTCTTGACCACCTAATAATAAAAGAGAAACTCCCTCCATGCCTTCATTTCTATCCCTACTTTTTTTTTCTTTCAATTACTTTATTCATTTTTCAGCATATTTATTTTGTATATTTTCTATGTCTCCCTGACTACAGTTTAATCTACATGAGAAAATATACTTTGTCCAATTAATTCACATGGGTTGATTGAAAACACCATGGCTTGGGTCAGGATCATCTTAGTCCTTGTCTTAGTTGCTATAATATAAATACCCAAGTAGATGACTTTAATTAACAGAAATGTATTCTCTTGCAGTTTAACAGGTTAGAAGTCCAAGTACAGGGTGCTGACTCCACAAGAAGACTTTGTCTCTCTGGGTTCTGGGTATAGGCCTCTAGAACTTGAACTTCACTTCTGTTTTCCAGGCCCACCGGTGTTAGCTGGCAGCTTCTTCTAAGTCACGCAACTGTGGGAGCTGACAAATTCAAGATTTTTCAGGCAATATAGCAGGCCATTGGCTCAAGTCTAGGAACTGGTGATGATGAGAAGCCAAATTCCAGATCCTACCTGAGCAAAAAGCTAAAGACTTTTCCCAAAGCTTTTCCATACATACTGGAAACAGGCCATGCCCTAAAGGCAATTCCTATTCAGCTGATTAACTACCTACAGCAGTCTCTCCTTTATCTGATTAGCTGCTCACAGCAGATTCTACCATGGAGATGACTATACCACATCCAATCTCATCATGGGGAATAACCACATCCAACTGCCAAGACACTCAAAATCACAGCTCAGCCAGGTTGACACATAACCTTAACTACTATATTCTTCCAACTAACATCTTAGCTTTTCAATACTTTAAAATTTCTATTTATATTAAATATTGTTGTTGTTGTTGTTATATGCCGTCGAATCGGCCCTGACTCATAGCGACCCCTCCTTGGGTTTCTGAGGCAGTATCACTATGGAAGTAGGATTGCCCAACCTTCCTTCCGAGGATAAATACTTCAATACATAATTTTTGCTTTCAAGAGTTAATTAATCATATAATAACATTAACTGAACAAGTTTTTTAAATTATATACTTTAAGTTTTGTATATCTGTATTGCAATATTGAAAACTGGCATTTTTTTTTTTCAAGATCATTTAAGAAGCAAAAACATTCATATTGTCTTAATCTCTGTTACTATGAGTGAAAAACATATGATTATTTTTAATTTAAAATATCTTATTCCATTTTATATGTTTAGTACACAAATTTTGAAAATAAATGTTATGAGAAAATGTTATTGAAAGCCGTGACTGACTTTAGTCATTTCTGCTTTCTAATGTTGTAGGTCAATGTTTTATGCATGAAGAAGAAAATCTTCTTAATTCTCTTTTCCTTGTACCCTGATGGAGAAGGAAGAAAATTAAAAGTGACATTTCCAAACTTTCCTAGGATTAATAAGCTGTTAAACAACTGCAGTCTTTCAAAGTTGATCGTTTTACAGGCCACACAAACTTGTTAATTATGAGCTAGTTTTTGTTGTGGAAAAGTAAAGGAGAAACTCAATAAGGGTTTAAGGCTTAAATTTTGCTATCTCTAAAAAGGGGTTGAATTAAGATTTTGGGAAAAATTGAAGAGGATAAACTCTATAATGAGAAGTGAGAAGCTGACTAAAATAACAGTGGAAGCCCAAACAAAATGGCAGAAAAGGGGATCAGTATGTTTTTGTGTATTATTATAGGAAATAACAATTGCTCTGGTTTATATCATTATAGATCAATTTTAACTGCTTTATAATGCTAAATAAATGAAATTGTACAGTATGAGTTTTTGGTGGGAAGTATATGTTGTTGTTGTTGTTGGGTGCTGTCGAATAGGCTCCAACTCATAAGGACCCCATGTCCAATGGAACAAAATAATGCCCAGTCCTGCACTGGCCTCATAATCCTTGCTATACCTGAGTCCATCATTGCAGCCATTGTGCCATTCCATCTCATTGAGGGTCTTCCCTTTTGTGCTAACCTTCCACTTTACCAAGAATGATATCCTTTCTAGGAATGATCCCTTCCAACAACATGATCAAACTAAGTGAGACAAAGTCTGGCCATTCTCACTTCCAAAGAGCTTTCAGGCTTCACTTCTTCCAGGACAGATTGTTAGTTCTTCTGGCATTCCATGGTACTCTCAGCATTCTTCGCCAGCACCACTACACCAAAGCATTGACTGTTCTTCAGCCTTCCATATTCATTGTCCAGCTTTCACCTGCATATAGACTATTGAAAATACCATGGGTTGGATTAGGCACACTTCAGTCTTCAAAGAGATATCTTTTCTCTTCAGCACTTTAAAGAGACCTTTTGCAGCACATTTGCCCAGTGAAATACATCATCTGATATTTTGGTATGGCTTTACTCATTTAGCCAATTTTTCTGAAGTTTTTCCAAACTGTTTCAGGTATCAGAAGTTTCTTTTATTTTCTTTTTTTTCCCCCCATTTTATTATCTAGCAGTTTTTCTGGTGGCACAGTGGTTAAGCATTTGGATACTAACCAAAACGTTGGTTTTTCAAACCCACCAGCTGATCTACAGAAGAAAGATGTGGCAATTTGCATCCATAATGATTACAATCTTGGGGACCCAATAAGGCAGTTGTGTGTATCCTATAGGGTCATGGTCACTATGAGTCTGAAATGGCCTGACTGTACTCAACAATAGTATTTCATGTTATGAAGCACTTACTAATGAAATGTAAATCTGCACACAGCCTTCAGTATGGATTATATCTCAACATAAAGAAAACAAAAATATTCACAACTGAACCAATAAGCAGAATCATAATAAATGTAGTAGATATTAAAATTATCAATAATTTCATTTGATTTGGATTCATAATCCATGTCTATGGAATCATCAGTCAAAAACTCAGAATATGTTGCATTGGGAAAATCTTCAAAAGACATCTTCAAACGTTAAATTCAAAGATGTCACTTTCAGGACTAAGATGCACCTGACTCAAGCCATGGTGCTTTCAATCACCTTATATGCATGCAAAAGCTAGACAACGAATAAGGAAGATCAAATAAGTATTGATGTCTTTGAATTATGGTGTTGGTGAAGAATATTGAGTATGTCATGGACTTCTAGAAGGACAAACAAATCTGTCTTGGAAGAAATACAGCCAGAATTCTCTTTAGAAGAGAAGATGTTGAGACTGTGCCTTACGTACTTTGGACATATTATCAGGAAAAGCCATCCCTACATAAGGACATCATGCTTGGTAGAATGTCAGCAAAAAAGAGAAAGACACTCAATGAGATGGATTGATATGGTGACTACAACAATGTGATCAACACACCAAAGATTATGAGGAATATGCAGGACTGGGCAGTGTTTTGTTCTGTTGTACACAGGGTCACATTGAGTTGAGACTGACCTACCTGACAACATCTAACAACAACAACAATGTAATTTATTTATTCAATCTACTGTTGATAGATAAACCAAAAAGACAAACTCACTGCCATTGAGTTGGATCCAACTTCATAGCCACCCCTCCTTGGGTCTCCTAGGCAGTATCACTACAGAAGTAGATTGCCCAAACTTCCTTCCGGAAGCTATTTTGGTTGGGGGCTAATGTGGGTAAAACTGCTATGAACATATTTATACAAGGCTTTTTTGTACAAATTCTTTATTTCTTTTGAGTAGATGAACTTTTTGCATAAAAATTGCAATTTCCTTTTTCTTGTACCATTTCACACTCACAGTGGCAATGTATGAGAGCCATTTGTATGGGTATGTAGTGCTATTTAACATGACTTTTTTTTTCCCCTATAATGACTATGAAAGCCGAATTTTTTTTTTCTTTCACCTATAGCTCATATATATATGTTCTTATGTGAATTTTCCGTCAATTTTCATTGAGTACTTTTTTCTGTTGTTGAGTTATTGGTATTCTTAATATTTGGTAAATGTTAACCCTTGTCATATACATGAGGTGTATTTTATCTCACTATTCAGTTTAAATATTCACATTGTTAAAAATTTCCTTTGATAGTTAGAAGGTTTTATATTAAATCAAGTTTCATCTAGCAAAATTATCATTTTGCTTAGTGACTTCTTTGACCTCTTTAAGGAATATCAAAGGAATATTCTCCTGTTATTCTCTAGATTTTATAATTTTGACTTTAAGTCTATGACCTACCTTGGATAATTGTTATTTATGAAGTGAAGCCACCACTTGGCCATCATTTTGTCAAATGGTGTGGCTTATGTGTTGTGATGTTGTAAGCTATGCTACTGCTATTTAAAATAGCAGCAAGGTCATTCATAGTGGACAAGTTTCAGCACAGCTTCCATGCTAAGACACAAGAGGAAGAAAGATGTGGCCAGGTGCAGTTATGAGAAGGCTGGCCACTGAAGCTTATGAATAGTAGGAAAACATGTGTGCCCATGCCAAAGAAAAGTGATCCAACACAATGTGGAAATTATCAAATAATATTAATATCACAAGCAAGTAAAATTTTGCTGAAGAGAATTCAAAAGTAGTTGCAACAGTACGTTTCCAGGGAACCGCCCAAAAATCAAGCAGGATTCAGAAGAGGGCTTGAAATAAGGAGTATCATTGCTGATGTCAGCTGGACCTTGGCTGAAAGCAAACATCAGAAATATGTTTATGTGTTTTATTGACTACACAAAGGCATTGTACTATGTGGATCATAAAAAAAAAAATATGGATAACATTGTGAAGAATGGAAATTCCAGAACAATTATTTATGCTCATGCGAAACCTGTACATAGGCCCTGTCTTAGAAGAACAGCCAGAATGCTCCTTAGAAATGAGGATTGAACAAGACCCAGGAGTACTTTTTTATTCATAGGGACATTGTGAGTTGGAATCCACTCAATAACACCTAACAACAAAAACAATAACAATAGCAGCAACAGTCCCAAATGTTAAGCAGCTAGTAATATTGTTTCAAAAAATTCAATCAAACATTGAAAGCAATACATGGAAAAATGAGTATCAGGAATTTTTAAAATACTATTTTCAGTGATTATAGAATGCTTAAAACCCCACATACCACCCTACTGCCATTAAGTTAATTCTGACTCATAGCAAACCTGTTAGGCCGAATAGAACTCCCCATAGAATTTCCAATGTTGTAAATCTTTAGGGAAGCAGACTGCCTAATCTTTCTCCCAGAAAACAGCTGGTGGTTTCCAACCACCTTTTGGTTAGCACCCCAATACCTTAACTGCACCACCAGAGTGCCTACAGAATATTTAAATAAGACAATTAACTAGGTTGATTAAAGATGAACATGCCAAAACCAAAACCAAACCCATTCCCACTGAGTCGATTCTGACTCATAATGACCATTTAGCGCAGATTAGAACTGCTTCATTGGGTTTCCAAAGCTGTAAATTTTCTCTGAAGCAGACTGCCTCACCTTTCTCCTGCTGAGTGGCTTGTGAGTTCAAACCATTGAACTTTTAGTTAGCAGCCCAATGCTTTAACTACTATGCCACTACAGCTCCTGAGAAATGAACATGACAATACACTTTTTTTTTTTTTACAAGCATAAATGTAACATTCTCTAATATTTTCATCTGCTACACCATTGATGAGAGCTCTGGTGCTGTAGTGCTTAAGGTATTTGACTGCTAACTAGAAAGCTGGCGGCTGTTTAAACCCACCAGCCACTCCTCGGAGGGAAGACTGGGCAATGTACTTCTTAGAGAAACCCACCTTGGAAATCCAAGAAGGGCTATCTATGAGTTGGGTTTGACTCAATGGCAGTGAGTTTCGTTTTTTTTTTTTTTTTCCCAGTGTAGACCATTGGCTCAAGAAATTCTTCAAAGTTCATATTATCTAAGCCATAGTCATTGACTTAGTGGAATAAATGTAACATGCTTTGATCTGTACGTGAAAGAGAAGTGATGTACCTACCTGCTTGAATAATTTCTCTCAGAAAGATCAGCACAAGGCTGGTCCCCATGAGGTGGAGGTTAAAGATGTCCCAAATGTCCAAACTACCATGCCACTCCATCATGTCAGACATTAACTCCTCTTCCTCCTCCCAGTAATTTCCCCAGTCTTAGAGTTCTGTATTTCACTGTAATGCCTCACAGACACCCAAGGGATCATCTCATGTAGTAGTGCTGGAGGCTGGCAGGCTGGTGAGTCCCAGGTCCGTGAGTAGGTCTGGAGGATCCTCCCAATTGTTGGGGTTTGATGAACCTCAATCAGCAGATCAGATGACGGTTGTTGTCCCAAATCCAGGGGTGAGATGAAGATGAGCCAAAACACAGAACCAGATCAAGAGTAAGGCGAACCTTCCCAGGAGATTCATAGGTTTACCCTCAAGAAATCTAAGGATGGTGATTTGAATAATACCCTCCAGCAAGGAAGGACTCAAGACACATTCCATCTTTATTGCCCCAACAGAACCTAAATGGATGGCTTTAACAATCAGCAGCTCAAGGCAAATCCCATCACAGAGCCTATTGCCAGTCATTATAGGGAACAACTACTACCAGCTGCCCAGCCAAATTGATACTTGACCTTAACTACCACACCACTGCAAACAGGCATGGATAATAGGATTTACAATACATCACAAAATGGAGGACAATGGCTAGAAGAGCCACATCAAGCAATTCACCACTTTGCACCCCCTGGCTCTTCTAGCCATCAGCCCTTTCATACTTGAAAGATTAATTTGCCCTTCCCAATCGTATTACCGGTCATTAACAATTAGTCTTTCAGTAAGACAAAGAGTCCTAAGGGTGAGATTATTCAGATACCAGCCATTCAGTTCTGCTGTATTTGTCCAGCTGATCCAAAAGTTTTTTCTCATTATCATAATCAATGAGTATCAGGTACTATTTAACTGAGATAATATTATCCCCTTGCTATGAGTCTATCTTTAGGTGTCAGCATAATGTCGGAATTCCCCTGTTGCATAACCCATTTATTCATTCCTTTACCTTCAGCTATTATTTCTCCTTCCTTCCATTCACCATTTATTTTTATCCAGACTTTCCCACCTTTGGAGGGGACATCAAGTTCAGCTGTTGTGCCTATCCAGACTGCTGGTAGCAAGATCAGTCTAGCAAGTGCTTCTCCCTCAGTCAACTCCCATTTGTGCTGGGTATGGTTACCCAGGTACAAAACTAGTGGGCTATCTCGACCACTGGGCAGGATGGTAGTATTTACTGTCAGCCCCAGTTTGGCCAGATGGGGAGAAGGTACAATCCACCTCATAAGGCCTAGGGAATTCTGGCATACAGATTCAGAGATATAGAAATAGTTTCTTGCTTAGGGATCATCCCCACCTCTGGCACCCACAGCTGCATCCCTGGTCCAGGGATCACAGCTTCTGGTAGGAAGAAAACAACGTTAGGTAATGTGGGGAAAAATTGTACAGTGGCACCACAATTCCCACCCCTTCTTCCCTAGATCCCCAAGAAAAGCGTAGGAATCTGCTGAGTGGTGATCCTCCCTTTGTCCCCCTCATGTTGAGTGTGAGCACACAATCATGAAGGCATGTGAGCCAGCCCTTTAGGCCTTTATCTCCCCCAGTTTTAGACAACAAATGTTTCAATTGCCCATTCTAGTTCTCTATCAAACCATTACTTTGAGGATGGTATGCAACATGGTATGTCCACTTAATATGATGTTTTTTTGGCCCATTGCTGCATGTTATGGGATGTATAGTGTGTTCCTTGGTCTGAGGAAATAACACTTGGTTGCCCAAATTGGTACAGTATCTTTTGTTCCAGTCCTTTAATGGTGTTTTTGGCATTTGCATCTGTCACAGAATAAGCAAAGCCCAGTCCAGAGTAAGTATTTATTTCTTTGAAGACCCATTTATAGCCAACTGGAGCCACTGGTGTCATTGTCCTATATAATCAACTTGCCAGCTCTGTGCAGGGCTTTCCCCCTGAGGAATCTGCCCCATAGCCACCTGTAACCTCTCTCTTTCTTGCTGACAGACAGAGCCGTCCTTATTGGCATTTTGTG
>NW_006921987.1:2845942-2848431 GCF_000298275.1 Orycteropus afer afer
CTGCAAGGCCAGACATGCAGCCTCTCTCCAGCCCTTTCACCAACCGTTCCTCACAAAGCACCCACCACCTCTCTCCTGGGTTTGATAATTCACAGCAATGACCACCCAGAACTCACAGATTACAGGGTTTATTAGGGAAGTACCAGGCTGCAATTCAAGTTCAGAAAAAATGCTCAGTCTCTCTCCCAGCCCACCATCTCTCAGCCAACAGTCTCTCATAGTCTCTCTCCCAGCAGTGTGTGTCCCTCGGTGTTTCTCTCAGCAATGTCTTTCTCCTGCATCTCTTTCCCAGCAGCACATGTCTCGCAGGAGCAGGTCCTTCTTCAGCCAGCAGTCAGAGCGACTTCTGCCTCTATGGGGTCTCCTTTTGAGCCTGGCAGAGTGGCCAAACTAGCCAATCATAGCATCAGAATTCTCAACACCTGAGAGAGAGTGAGCCTCCCAGAACATTGATGTACCATGCCCAACAGAAATACCCCAGGTGGATAACTTTTACAATCAAGAGCTCCTCAGTTGCTCGCAGCAAACTCCACCAGAGAGTTTACAAAGACTTATGGCTAGAAAAGCCATACCAAGTAATTTACTACACAACACCAGGCCATTAGCAACTGCCTGTGAATTAGTGAAAATCCAAACATATGGGCTCTCACCATTGCTGAATTCTTCCATGACAGCTAAGAAGACATCATTCAGTTCAGCCCATAAGGATGACTAGTTTTTACCTTCTTCAATAAGGGTCTTTTTGTCTGCTGGTCTTAGTGCGGCAGTTTTCCATGTCAACCATTGTCCGTGTACCCTGGAGCTGCCATCTGTGAACCAAGCAGCCTTCTGTTGATGCACAGAAAGTTGTTCATAGGATCCTGTCCATGTGACAATGGGTTCTGGCAGCTCCTCAGGTGGTTCCAGGGTAAGACCTATAGAAAAAGAGGCTACCTGCGCATGGATATGATGGGTACCTCCTTGTATCCCTCTAGTTGCTTGTTCTTGAATGAACCATTTCCATTTTATTATGGAACTATTATGAACATCACTTTCCTTATTAGAGTGTCTCTCTGACATCACCCAAGACATTATGGGTATTTCAGGTCTCATAATACTTTTATGCCCTTCTATCACTGAAGCAGTCTCTATCAATGCCCAATAGCAGGCAAGCAATTGGCTTTCAAATGACATGCATCATACTGCAGCATTTGGAAACTTTCTAGTCCAAAATCCCAGTGGTCATCGTAGGGTAGCATTCTCAGGTTTTTGCCATAAGCTCTAGTCTGCTTAAGCACTTGTAGCAGACACCTCCAAAATCATGTCTGAGTGTGGATCATAAGGACTTAAAGGCAAGAACAGTGAGATCACTTTCTGTATTTCAGACATAGCTTGCTGCTGCTCTGGCCCCCATTCAAATGTACTTTTCCTCCTAGTGGCTTTATGGATATGTTGTTGTTGTTGTTATTTGCCATCGAGTCGGCCCCGACTCAAAGCGACCCCTCCTTGGGTTTCCGAGGCAGTATCCAGGTGTGGAATATGTGTTCTCCAGAATCCAAACAGACCAATTAAACGTTGGGCTTCCTGCTTAGTCTTGGGGGTAGGTAGTGACAGCAACTTATTTTTGGTTACCTGAAGAATGTCACGAGTGGCTCCTACCCAAGTTATTCCCAAGAATTTCACTGTTTGGACAGGGCCCTGGATTTTTGCTGCTTTATTAACCAGCCTCTATGTTATGTGGGCCACCACTGTTTTCAAATCTGCTCTAACCTGTTCTTCTGTGTTTGATATCAACTTAATGTCATCAATGGAATGTATCACCATATTTGATATCTGCACCAAGTCCAAGTCTCTCCTAACCAAGCCATGACAGTAAGCTGATGAATTCAAATAACTCTGGGACAAAACTCTGAAAGTATACTGAGAGCCTTCCCATGTGAAAGCAAATTGTGACTGACTCTTCCAAGATTGGTATGGAGAAAAAGGCATTTGCAAGATCAGTCACTGAGTACAAGTCTCTTGTGGCCTGTTGTATTTTCTGCACCACCAATACCATATCTGGAACAACTGAAGCCACTGGTGGCACTACTTTATTTATGCCTCGGTAGTCCACTGTAGTGTCCATGAGCTATCTGACTTTTTCACAGTCTATATAGGACTGTTATGCAGAGAATTTGTTGGCACCAACACTCCAGCTTTCAACATGTCTTTAATCAAAGCACTAATTTCCTTCTGTCCACCAGGTAGCTTATACTGTTTCAAGTTAACAACCTGAGTGGGTTCGGGCAATTCTAATGGCTCCCATTTAGCATATCCAATAATACTGACCTAAGGGCAGACTTATATGCCTTCAGCTTTACATTAGGTAGAGGGAGATTTCTCCAATTAGACATAATATCTATACCTATAATAAATTCAGGTAAATGAGATGCAACTACTTCATACAATATCTGTTTAAATCTTCCAATTTTCATCCAAACTTTCACCTTAGTCCTATCAACTGTTTTATC
>NW_006921987.1:2849093-2849952 GCF_000298275.1 Orycteropus afer afer
CCTTGACCTGTGTAACGGGCATTCTCATTGGGTGAATATCCTCATCACCATAAGCCATTCCAGCATAGCTTGCATAAGAAACACATCAGCTGCTTCTTCTGGAATGTTTCAGGGGGTATATAGAGGGGGAGAGGAGCAGTTTCCCTTCTCAGGATACACAAACCTGACTGCAAATTTTATCCATTCCAACAGACTAGCTGCCCCCTCAGGGTTATCCTGCCCTGTAAATGGATCTTGAATCAACATTTGTGCCTGTTTCATAGTGAGTTGTGGGTCTTGCATCAATCCAAACATACTCTTCCACTCTGCAGTATTCAAAACTAAAGACACTGCCCCTAAATTAGTCACTCTCACAATCCATTTTAATAAAGGTTCCTTGGGAAGCTGACAATACTGATCGACAAACTGAAGCAGCTCTTTCACAATATACTCTCTGCTTTCAATAGTTTCTTGGCTTTGCCTATTCCCTTCCCAGACTACCTTTTTGATGACCAGTGGTCATACCAGTACTGCTTGTTGTTCTGACACAATTTTTCCTTTCTGGGTCGGCCTTGAAACTAGGGGTTGTAGCTCTAATTGGACTGGATATGAGCTTGATTCACAATGTAGATACAATCCGGCTCTACATTCTTTTTTCCCTGCCATTGCAGCTATCGCTGATAACAACAACCAAGAAGTTGCAAGTCTTGCTTTTTCCTAGTCATTCTGTATTTCCATATACATACAACTAGCCAATTCCTCCCCTTCTCTTAAATCCCATGAATGGCTTTTGCCTTGGGTGACCAATCTCAACAAAAGGGCTGCTTCAATCCATGGGTGTCTTTTACCCCATCCAGAAGCCAAAGGTTTCTTACTTTCC
>NW_006921987.1:2866420-2866976 GCF_000298275.1 Orycteropus afer afer
TAAGTGAGCTGAGTTTGGATTCAGTCAATCATGGCTACATAATGAAATATTGGTAGGTTTGAAAATAGGGAAGGAGTCCAAAAGCCAAGGAATGTGGTCAGCCTTTAGAAGATGGAAAAGCAAGGAAATAAATTCTTCCCAAGAATCTGTAAATAAAATTATGTATCTATCTTGATACTTCCATATCAGTCCAAGGAGATCCTTGTCAGATTTTGACATACAGAACTTTACCATAATAAAATTATGTTGTTAGTCATTGAGTTTTTGATAATTTGTTACACTTGTAATAGAAAACTACCACAGATTCAAATCACATAACTGAATACTTCTGTCTAACCATGATAACTGAAATTAGTTATTCTTGTTTTCAAGTCAGGCTTTGGCAAAATTATAATTTATATGTGTTTGTGTGTGTGAATGGAAGGAGTTGAACCCACTCTAAATCAGCTGATCTGAATCAACCTGTAGATAGAAATAAATTTTTATAAATCTATTCTGTTAATACTTTGGGTTACTACTCTGCAGGAGGAGTTCTAGGGATGTAGTGGGTATGAGT
>NW_006921987.1:2867421-2869744 GCF_000298275.1 Orycteropus afer afer
AACAACAACAGTTTATCTAGACTATTTTCTGACTCAAAGGACTTTTTAAGAACCAGTTTTCTCAAGGTCCAAGGTACAAAAGGAAACTAAGATCAATGGCCTGTGTAAATTACCCCAGCTTCCATAAAAGTCTGATGTCTAGATTCCTGGAGAATTAATATAATTTCTCAGAATTTACCAGCAATTCTGTGGAAGAAAAGACCTGGAATCTTAGGCTGGGTTCTCTAGAGAAGCAAAACCAATGAAGCATATATATAGACAGAGAAATTTGTCTCAAGGAAATGGCTCACAATGTTGGGGAGGCTGGCAAGTCCCAGAACTGTGAGTCAAATGTGAAGCTGGAGCCTTCTTTTGACTCATGTAATTGCAGGCTAGCCAAACTGACACATAACCTTAACCATCACAGGTAGCCTCAAACATTCCTTGCTTTGTTGCTGTTGTTAGGTTTTGTCTACTCAGTTCTGACTCATAGTGACCCTATGTACAGCAGCATGAAACAGTGCCTGGTCATGCATCATTCTCACAATTGTTGCAGTGCTTGAGCTCATCATTTCTGTCATTGGGTCAATCCATCTTGTACAGGGTCTTCTCATTTTTCACTGATACCAAAGTGACATTCTTCACCAGGTACTGGTCCCTTCCAACATCATGATCAAAGTATGAGTGATGGAGTATGGCCAATCTCACTTCTAAATAGTGGTCTGGATGTACTTGCTCTAAGAAAGACTTGGTCAATGTTCTAGCAGTCTATGGTGCATTCAATTTTCTCTGCCAGCACCACAATTCAAATGCATCAATTCATTTTTTGTCTTCTTTATTCGTTGCCCAGCTCCCAGATTCATAAAGCTATTGAAAATAGTATGGCTCAGGTCATGCACACTTTATTCTTCAAAGTGACATCTTTGGGCTTAAACACTTTAATGAGGTCTTTTCCAGTGGATTTTCCCAATGCAATATATTATTTGATACCTTCACTGCTGCTTCCATGACTGTTGATTGTAGATACAAGTAAAATGAAATTACTGACAACTTCAATCTTTTCTCCACTTATCATAGTGTTGCTTGCTGGTCCAGTTGTGAGGATTTTTGTTTTCTTTAAGTTAAAGAGTAATCCATAATAAAGGCTGTAGTTTCTAACCTCTATTGTAAGTGCTTCAAGTCTTCTTCATTTTCATATGCACATGATACAACTTTGCTTGCTGAAACAGAAGAAATCTCAAAGTACTTACTTAGGAAGATCAAAAACTACATCCTTTAGTCTGGATTATACTTCAACATTAAAAAAAAAAAAAAAGTCCTCTGAAGTTATTAAGGATTACATTTTCTTTGATTTGTAACCAATATCCAGGAAAACAGCAGTCAAGAAATAAGAAAAAGATGTATATCATTGGAGAGATCTTCTGTAAAAGACCTCTTTAAAATATTAAGAAGCAAAGATGTCATTTTGATGATTAAGTTGTGCCTGACATAAGCCATGGTGTTTCCAATCACCTCATTATGCTTGTGAAATCTAGATAATGAATAAGGAAAATCAAAAAAGAATTGATGCAGTTAACTTGTGATGTTGATGAATAATATTCAATATACCATAGACTGCCAGAAGAATGAACACATCTGTCTTAGAGGAAGTATAGGCAGGGTGCTCCATGGGATGTGAGGATGGTGAACTTTCATATTCCTGATGACATGTACAAAGTAAGGAGTATGAAAGCTTATCATCCTCCTGTAGCACGCACTACCTCTCTGCAGGGTTTGATAAATCACTGGAGTAGCCACAAAGAACTCAAAGATTATAGGGGTTATTAGGGAAATAATAGACCACAATTCAAGTTCAGGAATACACACAGTCTCTCACAGCCAGCCATCTCACTTAGCAGCTGGCATTCTCTCTCTTAGCAGCACTTGTCTCTCACATCTCTCTCTCAACAATGTGTGTCTTTCATCTCTCTCTCTCAGCAGCACATGTCTCTTGTGTCTCTCTTTCAGCAAATGTGTGTCTCTTAGGAGCTCATTTCTCTCAACAGTACATCTTTCTCAGCCAGCAGTCAGAGAGACTCCCCCTGCCTCTTGGAGGGCTCCTTTTGAGCCTAGCAGAGTGGTCCAAACCAGCCAATCCAACATCAGAGTTCTACACGCCTGAAAGTGAGCAAACTTCCCAGAAAATTACTTTGTGCTGCTCCCAACAGAAATACCCCAGGTGGATAACTTTAACAATCAGGAGCTACTCAGTTGCTCACAGCAAATTCTACCATGGAGTTTACAAAGACTTATGGCTAGAAAAGCCACACTATGTAATTTACTACACTGAACTTATTCTTTCTCT
>NW_006921987.1:2870194-2871130 GCF_000298275.1 Orycteropus afer afer
TGAAAATAGAGAAGGAAAGAGTATTGGAAGAAGGAGAATTTGGGTTGTGATGTAGTCACAACAAAACTTTGTTCATTCCAAAGGGAGCTCTTGAATGACACAGAGTTTTTAGACACTGTCAAGTTGATTCTGACTCATAGTGATCCTATGCACCACAGAATAAAACACCGTCTTATCTCGGGCCATCTTCACAATCATTGCTATGTTTGAGCTCATTGTTGCAGCCACTGTGTCAATCTTTCTTGAGGTTCTTCCACTTCATTGCCTACTCTCTATTTTACCATGCATGATGTCCTTCTCCAGTGACTAGTCCCTCCGGATATCATGTCCAAAATATATGAGAGAAAGCCTCATCATCCTTGCTTCTAAAGAACATTCTGGCTGTACTTCTTCCAGGAAAGATATGTTCATTCTTCTGGTAGTCCATGATATATTCAATATTCTTTGACAACACCATAATTTAAGTGCATCAATTCTTCTTTGGTCTTCCTTACTTATTATCCAGC
Source organism: Orycteropus afer afer (assembly GCF_000298275.1). NCBI lineage: Eukaryota > Metazoa > Chordata > Mammalia > Tubulidentata > Orycteropodidae > Orycteropus > Orycteropus afer. The sequence continues at coordinate 2,870,701 of NW_006921987.1, forward strand.
TTTCACATGCATATGGGGAGATTGCAAATACCATGGCTTGGATCAGAGACTTGTCGCAAATTAGGCAAGTTTCCTTATCCATATATTAATCCTAATTGAAGATAAATTGCATAGGGAAAAGGAAATAACACTGGGGATAATATTCAACCAAAGATAATTTCCAAAGTGTGACTCACTTGCAAGTTCTCAGTCACAAACCATCTCAACAAATGGAAAAAAAATATTTTTTAAATATCATTTATTTGATGCTTTAATCATATAGGTTTTAAATATAATTTATTCCCACATTTTTTAGTCTACAGTTTATATTACTAAGACATACTTTTTTTTCTTAAATCATACACTCAAAATTTATGTTAAATTTCTTATACTTTTAGTTTCTTTTAATGTGATACAAGGTCTTATTTATTTTATAAACTGCATCATATAG
>NW_006921987.1:2871335-2872295 GCF_000298275.1 Orycteropus afer afer
TTATTGAAGATAATTCAAAATCAATTGCAGCAGTATATTGACAGAGAGTTTTCAGAAATGCAAGCTGGATTCAGAAGAGGATGTGGAATGAGGAATATCATTGCTGATGTCAGATGGATCTTAGCTAAAAGCAAAGAATAACAGAAATATGTTTATTTATGTTTTGTTGACTATACAAACACATTCAATTGTGTGGATCATAATAAATTGTGGATAACATTGAGAAAAATGGGAATTCCAGAATGAGGAACCTGTACATAGATCTGGAGGCTGATGTTCAAACAGAACAAGGGGTTGTTGCATGGTTCATAATCAAGAAGGGAGTGTGTCAAGGTTATATCCTTTCACCATACTTATTCAATTTGTATGCTGAACATGGCATCAGGATTGGAGGAATATTCATTAACAACCTGCAATATGCAGATGACACAACTCTCTTGCTGAAAGTGAGGATGACTTGAAGTCCTTACTGATGAAGAGTAAAGACTACAGTCTGCACTATGGATTACACCTCAATATAAAGAAAACAAAAATCCTCATAACTTATCCAATAAACAGCTTCGTATTTCCTTGGGCAAATCTGCTGCAAAGGACCTCTTTCAAGTGATGGAGAGTGAAGATGTCTCCTTGAAGACTAAGGTGCACCTAACCCAAGCCATAGTATTTTTAATTCCCTCTTATGCATGTGGAGAATTAATAAAAAAACTGAAGAAGAATCTATGCTTTTGAGTTGTGGTGTTGGAGAATAATGATAAGAGTACTATGGTCTTCTAAAAGGACTAATAAATCTGTCCTGTAAGAAGTGAAATCAGAATGCTCCTTGGAAGAGAGAATGACCAGACTTTGTTTCACCTACTTTGATCATGTTGTCAGAAGGAGCCATTCCCTGGAGAAGGATGTCATGCTTCGTAAAGCAGAGGGTCAATGAAGAAGGGGAATGCCCTCAATGAAATGGACACA
>NW_006921987.1:2873846-2874912 GCF_000298275.1 Orycteropus afer afer
TCAGTTGATAATGTGCTCATTTATTTTATTTACAAAGTAGAAGATTGACTATAACTCCCTCTTCTTTTCTCTACTGGATAATGAGACTTATAGGCCTTTGTAGCAGTCATCTCTCCTTCTACAATGATAAAAAAAAATTATCTTCCCATCAAAGACCAATTTCTCCTTAATTGTTTTAGATGCCATAACTCAGTATCTTCTTTTGAAACATGCATTATTTGATATCCAGTTTAAATCCTACCATTTAAATATCTTACTCTCTAATGCAATCATTCTCATAGAAATATTAGGTAGATATTCCCAGCTTAAAACAGACAAACATAAATACAAAAACACACAAGAAATATTCCCTTCATCCATCAATCTATTACCATTGCTCTTTCTAAATTCATAAAATAGTATATATTGCCAAATACACTAGATTCTTTCTATTCTACCTTACAGTATCTGTCATTAGCAGTCAACTTATCTGACAATTTTCTTTTTTAATAAATACTCTCCTATATTTCAATGAAAATATAATCTCATCATCATTCCTTGTCATCTTAATTAGCTCAGACCTAATTTTTTACACATTTTAGTTTTTCAAATAATACACTTTTAGTACTTTTTCTTATTAAAATGTTCTAAGATGTTATAATATGTTATAATTTCCTACCCAAAAGGATCTGTTTTTACATATATATTATCATGCTGTGATAGCAAACAATTTAGAAGTATTAAAAAAAAAATCACACTAACAGTGTTTTAACCATAAGCTGAAAATATTTCAAACAAATTATTTTATAAGCTTGCTCTTGGATAAATTTTTATAAAAAACGTATTTTGTTTTGTTCTTTTAAATCTGAGATTGCATGAGTCAGAACCCTGGAAATCAATGAGTCTGTTTTGGTGTCAGCATAAGAATATTAAGGCCCAAGCAAAAAAACAGTGTTGGACCATGCCTTGCTGAAAGATAAAACTCAACATTCCCAGGACTATTCATCATTTTGAGTCTGGTTATAAAATCAAATAAATGAGTTACTCTCATTTCATGAAAAGCAGCTCACTTTTGCTATTTAGTGCG
>NW_006921987.1:2889367-2891102 GCF_000298275.1 Orycteropus afer afer
ACCGCAGCTCTGTATGTCTCCTTTTTTGATATTTTCATGCAAATTCTTCTGCTAGTTTGGGTTTAGTCCACTTCTGTATCCTTCCCTTCAAGGCTCAGGGGTGGAAGATTATCTTCTGTGTCTGTGTTAATTGGTTTTCCTTTTCTTTGTTGAAGAGAGTCTGTGCAGTCCTTCTGACTAGTCCACCATCTTGTGGGAACTCCTTGATTTTTGTTTTCTTAATGTTGAAAGATAATCCACACTGAAGGCTGTAGTCTTTACTCTTCATCAGTAGGTGCTTTACATCCTCTTCTATTTCAGCAAGAAAGGTTGTGTCCTCTACATATCACAAGTTGTTAATGCGTCTTCCTTCAATCCTAATGTCACATTCTTCTTTATATAATCCACTTTCTCAGTGCATTATAAACTATTAAAATGTAAATATATAAACTATTTAGATCACCATTAATTTCACAATGAAATTCACATATTCATAACTTTCTTTAAATTTAACAAAAATTTACCTTAATATTTTCGGTCACAGAATTATAAGACACGTTTAAAAAATATATTCAATCTACAATTGAGTATGTTAATAGATGAAATAATTTTACATCTTTGTTTCTAAACAAGAAAATTTGTCATTTTCCCAATTCTACTGATTTTGAAATATCTCCTTTAAAAATTTATGATATTCTCTTGTGAATAAATAATTATACCAGACTAAATATGTTGAGAAATGGTATATGGCTATGTTACAAGCAGGTGACACAAAAATGTCAGCCACAGATAGTTAAAGTTTGATGGTGTCATAAGTCAGTACATGACCTCAAGCAATACATTTTAATTTTAGCATATCATCATGAATTATGACTACAAGAATAAACTCAATTAATAAAACTAGTATGTTCTGTTTTAGTCTTATCTCCTTCAGATTAACTTCCATTGTTGTTATTAGGTTTATTATTGCTGACACAATCAGAATATATGTGATTTCTCTTGCCAAAATCTCCAGTGAAATTTATTTTGACATATTTAAATTAGTGTTAAAGAGAAATAATATAGATTTTTATTCTACTAATTCAATTAATACAGTTACATTATGAAATAAGGAGTAAACTTTGAATAAAAATTAAGATTACCATAAAACAATGTTATATTTTATAAATGTTTACATAGTTTCTGATTTTTGTAAAATTCTGGGTCACTATGACAAATACACCTTAAAGTATGCAGTGTAACAATGGGGTTAAATCTACAAAATAAGTACCAGCTGTGTTCACATTTAATTTACCTCATAAATTTGATATACTCCAAACAGATGTATGATTTTTTTCAAAATGTTGAACCCACTAATAAGGTGTTTAAATATAGTAGCAATGGCAAAATTGTATCAGAGTTCTAAAAAGTTGTTCTTAATTTATGAACATTCTAGTCCTAGACTTAGAACAATAATTTGTTGACCTGTGTAAACGTGAAGGCAACATTTTTTAGTAGTACTTTTTAGTTATCTCAATGATATCTCAAAAACATAACCCTCAATCAAGGAACTTATGTTAAGACAGATAAGGTGGAACTGTTGGCTCCATATTTAATTATTCACTGGTCTTTTTATGTGCTCTATCACCCAAAAGCAGCTCACCTGGTGAAATGGCAACAGGAACAGTTACAGACACAGTTATGATGCCAGTAGGAAAAATATGCCCTGAAATGTTAGGTAGTTGTTTTACAGCATGCACTATGTGCTTTAAATAAG
>NW_006921987.1:2893356-2898612 GCF_000298275.1 Orycteropus afer afer
GATCCACACAATCAAATGCTTTTACATAGTCATTAAAGTATAAGTAAACCTCTTTCTGCTATTTTTTGCTTTTAGCTAAGATACATCTGACATCAGCAATGACATCCCCTGTTCCACGTCCTCTTCTGAATCCAACTTGCATTTCTGGAAGCTCTCTGTCAATATACTGCTACCACCATTTTTGAATTATCTTCATTTAGATTTTACTTGCATGAGCTATTAATGATATGGTTCAATAATTTCCACATTCTGTGGGATAACCTATCTTTGGAATGGATACAAATGGGTATTCCGTCAATTACTGGAGCCTTTTTCTGCACCAGTTCTTTCAGTGCAGCTTCAACTTCTTCCTTCAGTACCAATGGTTCTTGATCATATGTCACCTCTTGAAAGGGATGAACATCGACCAATTTTTTTTTTTTTTTTGGTACAGTGACTCTTTGTATTCCTTCCATCTTCTTTTCATGTTTCCTGGATAAATTCAATATATTGCCCATAGAACCTTTCAGTATTGCAACTTGAGGCTTAAATTTTATCCTCAGTTAAATTTTATCTCAATAATAACTTGAGAAATGCTGAGCGTGTTCTTCCGTTTTGGTTCTCTAACTCTAGGTCTTTGCACATTTTATTATAATAATTGGCTTTGTATGCTTGAGCTGCTCTTTGAAATAATCTGTTCAGCTCTTTTATCTTGTCATTTCTTCCATTTGCTTTAGCTACTCTCCATTCAAGGGCAAGTTTCAGAGTCTCTTCTGACATCCATTTTGGTCTTTTCTTCCTTTCTTGTCTTTTTAATGACCTTTTGCTTTCTTCATGGATGATGTTCTTGATGTCATTCCACAATTCCTCTGGCTTTTGGTCACTGGTGTTCAATGGATCAAATATATTCTTTAAATGGTCTCTAAATTCAGGAGGGATATTATCAAGGAAATATTTTGCCTCTCATGGACTTGTTTTAATTGTCTTCAACTTCAATTTGAACATGCATGTGAGCAGTTGATGGTCTGTTCCACAATCAGCTCCTAGCCTTGTTTTGGCTGAAGATACTGAACTTCTCCTTTATTTCTTGCCACAGATGTAGTCAATCTGATTCCTGTGCATTCCATCTGGTGAGTCCATGTGTATAGTCATCATTTATGTTGTTGACAAAAGTATTTGCAATGTATAAGTCATTGGTCTTGCAAAATTCTATCATGAGATATCCGGTGTTATTTCTATCTCCAATGCCATATTTTCCAACTACCAGTAATTCTTCTTTGCTTCCAACTTTTGCATTCCAGTCACCAATGATAATCAACACATCTTGATTCCATATTCAGTTAATTTCAGACTACAGATTTTGGTAGAAATCTTCAATATTCTCATCTTTGGCCTTTGTGGTTGGTGTGTAAATTTGAATAATAACAGTATTAACTGGTTTTCCTTGGAAGTGTAAGGATATTATTCCATCACTGACAGTGTTGTACTTCAGGACAGATCTTGAAACAGTCTTTTTGACGATGAAGGCCACACCATTCCTCTTCAATTTGTCATTCCCGGCATAGTAGATCATATGGATGTCTGATTCAAAACAGCCAAAACCAGTCCATTTCAGCTCACTAATGCTTAGGATATCATTCATTTTTGAAAACTTCCAGTTTTCCCAGATTTATACTTCATACATTCCATGTTCCAATTATTATTGGATATTTGCATGGTTTCTGCTCATTTTGACTCATGTCACATCAACCAGTGGAGGTCCCAAAAGCTTTGCTTCATCCATATCTTTAGGGTCATCTCTACTCTGAGGAGTCAGCTCTTCCCCAGTCAAATTTTGAGTGCCATCTGACCTGATGGGCTCATCTTTTGGCACTACATCGGACAATGTTTCAGGGCTATTCATAAAGTTTTCCTGTAATATACCAGACAGTGTTTCACTGCTATTCATAAGGTTTTCACTGGCCAGTTCTTTGACTTGGAAGGCCTCTTCCTTCTTCTGAGTCTGTCTAAGCTTGTAAACTCTGCTAAAATCTCTCTACCCTGGGTAATCCGGTTGGCATTTTGCAACACAGTGGCATAACCTCTAGCCTGACAGCAACACATAGCCACCCCAGGACAACCTAGTAACAGACAATTTTGTCTATCTTAGTTGTTCCTAATCCTTCTGTACCTGCCTACCTCAGGCCCTGGTCTTAATATAGAACCACACTCCAGCAAAAAGCAGCCTCCAAGCCCTAAACTTGCCTACCTCAGGCCCTGGCCTTAATACAGATTCACACCCAAGTGAAAAGCAGCTTAGAAGTCCTGGGCCCACCTACCTCAATCCCCAGCCTTAATGTAGAGCCACACCCAAGAAAAAAGCAGCCTCCAAGCCCTGGACCTGCCTACCTCAGTCCTAGGCCTTAATATAGAGCCACACCGAAGAGAAAATCAGCCTCTAAGTCCCCAGTCTGCCTACCTCAGGTCCTGGCCTTAATATAGAGACACGCTCACCTATCTCAGTGCCCAGCCTTAATAACGAGCCACACCCAAGTGAAAAGCAGCCTCCAAGCCCCGGGCCTACCTACCTCAGTCCCTGGCCTTAATAAAGTGCTACGTCTAAGGAAAAAGTAGCCTTCAAGCCCTGGCCTGCGTACCTCAGGCCTTGGCCTTCATAAAGAGCCACACCCAAGCAAAAAAGCAGCCTCCAAGGCCTGGGCCTACTAACCTTAGTCCCTGGCCTTAATAAAGACCCACACTAAAGTGAAAAGCAGCCTCCAACTCCCATGCCCACCTACCTCAGTCACCCGCCTTAAACTAGTGATAAACACTATTTTCCCCTATTCCCTATCAGTCACAGTCAAGGGGTGTTATCACAGACTTTTGCTGGTTACCCTGGGATGATTCATTACCTTTGCTAGTTTCCTTAACCTTATCCTCACCTAGTAGATAGCTATTTCATTAATATCTCTTCATTTCTACTATTGGAGATCACTATCCCTTTCATGAGAAAATTGTAATACTAATAAAATGGACGTTTTACACTCTTAGAAATGTTGAAGTCTTTTTTTTTTTTTCCAAAAAAAAAACAAACATTTAGCCATACTCATAAACTTGTTAAACCTATAAAAATACTACTCCTGGTACAGGTAAAAGAAGATGGGATTCAATACAAAAATAAAAGTAGGATATTTTATACAAAGTATATGAAAAATGATACTTTATATTATATAGATGAAAATTAGATAGGCATGCATACATGCACACATATATGCATATGTGTATACTTGGAAAATATATATAAACTGCTTAGTAATAAAGACTTGAGGGTACAGTTTAGCAAGGAGCAAAGGAAAAAAAGACTTAAGTAAATTTCTTTGTATGCAATAGAGTGTTTTTAAATTAAGGGTAAACAAAGAAGAAAGAACAGGAGATGCAAAATAAAAGGACAGGAGAAAGAATAGACAATGATGTAGAAAGATTAAAAGATAAAAATGATGAAATTTCATCTGGAAGTATTGCCAACTAACTTCAATATTGTTGTTGTTTTTATGTGCCATCTTGTCAGCCCTGACTCATAGCAACCCCTCCTTGGGTTTCCGAGACAGTATCACTACGGAGGTAGGATTGCCCAACCTTCCTTCTGAGGAGTGGCTGGTGGGTTTGAACCGCCAGCCTTCTGGTTGGCAGTCAAGTGCCTTAGCCACTATGCTACCAGAGCTCCCTACTTCAATATTAGCAATACTTTATATTCATTTTAACTTATTTTCCCTGTAAAATTATAAATGTTACCCATGTCTTCAAACATTCAGTAAAAACTGATACCTCTTGGGAAGCCTTGAATTGGATAATAATAATAATAATAATAATAATAATAATAATAATAATGTATTGTGAACAGAAAAAGCATAACAGAATGCAGTAAACTGGAACTTACTGAATATTCACTCCTCTATTTAAGCTACAATGGAGAGGTGAGTACAAGAAAGATAATAATTTTTTTTTTCCCTGATATTTTCTGCCATGATAAGCACCAGGATGAACACCATAGAGATAAGAATGATAAAGAGAGGCAACTCTATCTTAGAATTTCCTGATGAAGGCAATTCCCTTTTTTCAAGATATTTTAGAGAAAATGGAAGCTTGACATCCACATAACTTTTGAAAATGTTCTTTTTTTCTCTTCATTTGAATCTATGTACACAGTTTGTAAATCAGGAAACATACTTGTTTAGTAGTAAAAACAAGTAAGCATCATATTTTTATAACAGGTATGTTGGAAGTATTTTGAATAAACTGGAGTTCACAAGGTAAGATAAATAATTTTATGTCATTCATAGTCTTTTCAAACACTCTCTCTGGATAAAATATCACAGCCAACTCTCAGGTGGGAATAGTAGAAGTGGTTGTTTGTTCTTGCTTGCTTTAAGTATTTCTTTATTCTCACTTGATGTTTTGGCTCCTATAAGGGGAGAGATGCAGGTATAGGAAGGTGATAAATAGGGGAGATTTTCAGATGAGTGGTTTGGCATAATTGAGTGATACAACACTTTATATGTGGTAAACGCAAAGTTTCTTCCCATTTCCCTTAGGTGGTACTCATGTTGGATCTGCTGAGAATTCCATTGCCAGATGGCTTTCATTGGCAGTACTATGTTAGTTAGGTAGGTAATGTCTTTCTTAGGCTTGATCAGTACATTTTCTCCTTAGTCTCTCAATAGTCCATGTGTTTGTATATCCGAGCCTGTCTGGGCATATCTATTAGAAAGATATTGCCAAGTTTAACTTATTTATGCAAAGTCCTCAAGAGAACTACAGGTAGCCTTATCTAGTCAGTTTATGTGGTGGCAAGCTCTCCATGCTGTAAGGAGTAGTAGCTTTAGGTATGACCCCACTTTTTGACTTCCACAAATGTATAATTGTCTCATGGAATCTGATGAACCCATGCCAAGATCTCCCAATGATTTCTTTGGAGCTTCTCAACTGACGTAATTTGCCTGGAAGCATTCTCTCTCCTCCCACATATTGTTGGGTACAGAAGAAAGAAAAAATACAAATAACATTATCAAATCTTTTTATAAATAACATTTCATGAGACACACAGATAATTTATATCTACCTATCTTAAGCATTTGACTGCTAACCAGAAGGCTGGTGGTTCAAATCTACCAGCCACTCCTCAGAAGGAAACTTGGGCAATCTGCTTCAATAGTGATACTGCCTCAGAAGCCCAAGGAGGTGTCGCTAGGAGTCAGAGCTGACTCGACGACAATGAGTTATCTATCTATCTATCTATCT
>NW_006921987.1:2899861-2900714 GCF_000298275.1 Orycteropus afer afer
CTTTGAACTTGGACTTAAAGCCTCCAAATGGTAAAAATAAGCTCCTGTTTGTTCAGGCCATCACATTTGTGGTATATTCGTGTCAAAGCAGCACTAGGTAACCAGAACACATAGTAAACTAAAAACACCGTTTACAGTTTTTTTTTAACAAAATCTTCATTTTGCATTGCAATGATATGGTTTTGCTTATTTGAGTGATAGTAACTCATATCCTTTATTTCCACTTGGCACTTCATTCTTGGTACTTTTCTCTTAATTCTCATTCAAGCAGTTACTGCTTTCAATGAATTTTTGCTAGGTGATATGCTCCCCCCATTTTTTTTTTTAAGCCTTTTGATTTTCAGGAACTTAAATTTTGAAGGAGTCCAAACATAGACAAAATATTTTGGAGTTATGACAATGGATCCATGGAATTTAGAAATTTTTTTTTTTTTTTTTTCCTGGCTAAAGGCCTAAGTAGGGCTAGAGCATGAGAACAGTATGTCTCAGCTCAGGTCCTGTATCCTGAGGCTTGAAAGAAAGAGAGGCGGTTGAGCCCCCCCCCCCTCTTTTTTTTTTTTTTTTTTTTTTTTTTTTAAATAGGTGTTCAGCAAGGCTAAAAAGAATGAAAAATAAAATAAGTTGAAATTGAAAATTCATTTATGAACCTGCTCACTCAGGACTATAGACAACTCCTCAAACATAACCTTATGGCATCATGATCCAAATGCAACAGAACTATTGTCAATTATGGCATGAGATGAGTCAATAAGGGTGTTGGACCTAACAATCTATAGGGCTAGTAGTAAATAAAATGCATATAAGATTTAGAAAACTGAACAAAAGAATAGAACTCAATAAGGAATTCTGGTAG
>NW_006921987.1:2901235-2909439 GCF_000298275.1 Orycteropus afer afer
AAGGAACTCTGGTAGCATAGTGCCTAAGGCACTTGACTGCTAACCAGAAGGCTGGTGGTTCAAACCCACCAGCCACTCCTCAGAAGGAAGGTTGGGAAATATACTTCTCTAGTGATACTGCCTTGGAAACCCAAGGAGGGGTCGCTGTGAGTCGGGGCCAACTCCACAACACATAACAACAACAACAACAGTGGCAAACAAATTAAAAGTTCATATGGGTTCATGAGATAATACAGTTACCAGTCAGAAAATATTTAATTATTTACAATACATAAACCATCTATCTATGTCCCATCATATCACAAAGCATTTTCTAAAACCTGCAGAGAGTAAGGTAGTATTTTCTATTATCACTTTGAGTTAAAGTTCACTGCATGCAATGCCTTTGGCATTATAAATTACTCAATTCTGCAAGCATTATTTATGTCACCAGATGCCCTATTTTCATAAAAGTCAATTTTCCATAAGTTTTAGAATGATTAACTTGTAAGTCCAATGTTGTGTAAACACATACAAAAAGGCTAATTCAATATTATTTATGTCTAATGATTTGCAACCTTCTACCTCATAAGAGAAAAAAAAAGAATAAATGATAGGGTCATTAAATGATGGAACATTAATTTTTTTAAAGATTGTTAGTTTTCCTCTACATATAATTTGCACAGTGTATATATCTACTCCTAATTCAAGCAGTTCCTCCTTAATCTTCTCTAATTGCAAAACTGTCAGATTTCTTACCTTGGAAAGCAGTGTCCTGTTCAGATGTCTGTTCAAAAAATCAGTACTGATGAGAAGACAATGCCAGAAACTGTAAGTAATTCATTTCTACAGTCATCTCTGGAATTCATCCAAAATTTTCAATACCATCACCATATTGTCAGTTAGTGAATATATTTCTATGTTTCCTATTCAGCTGTCTAATAACATCACTGTGAATAGGTGAGGTTATCTGAGCCTAATATGGAGAAATTTGGATCCTATTTTGTTTACAATGTGAAATATGTATTTCTTTAGTGAGAGATATTTATTTAAACACACACAAAAGAACAAGGCTAATGTATGTTAAAACAAATTTTAAATTAGAAAATAATCTTAAATTCCACAAAAAATTGAAATGAAATGTGGTTATGGTATAAACATTGGTATCATTATTCCTTGAAGCCTTTATTTATCTCATACTCCAATTTGTCAAAGAATACTAGTAACTATAACTTCTTAACATACATTGGTATCTAAACATTTCTCACCATTTTCTGCTCTAGTCCATGTCACCAATATGTCATTATTGTACTACTTTTAAACATGCCTTTCTAACATCCCTTCCACATGTAACCAGAGTCAAGCAAAGGTGATCTCTTGTCACCTCCATGCTCGTAAGTGTGATGACTTCCAATACATCTAAAATGAGAACAGCTCTTGCTCTCTCCACAAGCATTTTCCCTACTATTTTACTCCTTACTTACTCTGCCCAAGAAAACTAGCTTTTTTTTTTTTTTCCCAAAAATGTACAAAGCAAACAGTGCCTCAGGGCCTTTGCACTTGCATTCTTTCAACCTGGAAAAATTTTTTTTCCAAAGATTTTTTGTCTTACAGTATTCCAGTCTTTGCTTTAAGCTTTCTCTGATGTTTATAGGTGCTTCCTGGATCACTTATCTAAAATATCACCATCCCACTTTTCTATCCTTTTACCTGTCTTTCTTTAGTGGTTTATTATTACTAAATAAATATTTATTCAAATATTCTTAATTATCTGTTAATCTGCTATTTGAATTAAGATATAATTTCCATGAGGACAAAGAATGTCTCATTTTGGCTCATGATATATATTCTTCCTAGAATTCTACCTGGTACAAAGTATAAGATCATTTGTTGGAATGAATGAATGAATGAATCAATAAAAACATGTTATTCGTATGTTTGAAATCCAAACAAAATTTCTATTTGGTAAAGGTCTTTATTTATTTCTGCAAGGTCTATTAGGAGTAGTCTTTGACAAATATTTCATAAGAAAATTTAATTTTACTGCCTTTAATATTATCAGACAAATCTGGGCTGCTTCTTTAAGTACTTCTAAATAGAGCACAGTGATCTCTCAGAGAATCTTACAAAATTCACCCTTCTACTTTCATTGATGAACTGGAATCCAATCTATGATAATAAGTTAGGTTTCTTTTAAAAAAATCTTCCCTGAGGAGCGTTCCAGCTTCAGTCTCCTTTTTCCTTAATTTTTTCCTTCAAAGTTTACATTTTTGTGGTTATTTTCACATGGTTAACTCTTCCAGCCACTCGTCATATTAGACAGCACCTGATTAACAAATACCAATAGATAACAAGACTAATTTTTATTTTACACCTCAATATGTGTTTTAAGCTTTGACTTACAAAAATAATGCTTGATTGATAAAATTTCCGACATCATAAATAAGATAGTTTAGTCAGCTGCTGGGATCCATGTATGAAAACCACTTGAAACAAGTTTATGGATTCTCAAACACAAGTCCATCATTCCAATTTAATGAACTCAATATTTATTTTATATACATTGCCACCAACTGATTCAGATACCTAATAAATGTATTTTTCTGTTGAAAATTATTTCCTAAGTATATACATTTCTATCTGGCTAGATTTTTCAGCTACCTACTAGGTCCAATGTACTACCTTGTCTTTCCCCCATTTTGGGGAGCTCTGGTGGCATAGTGCCTAAAGCATTTGATGGCTAACCAGAAGGCTGGCCGTTCAAACCCACCAGCCACTCCATGAAGGAAGACAGGGGAATCTACTTCCATAAAGATTTACCCTCTCAGAAACCCACTGAGGGTTGTTATGAGTCAGAATTGTCTCTATGGCCATGGGTTTTTCCCCATTTTTGGATCTATTTCTTACTACTGGCAATATTAAGTAAAACCTGTCTTATATATCAGAGATACCAAAAATGGATAGCTTTAACAAACAGGAATTTATTCTTCTACAGTCTAGGAGGCTAAAAGTCCAAATTCAGAGTGTCGGCTCTTGGGGTTGGGTGAAGTCCCCTTGACCCTGGGTTTCAGCTCTGCCTCTCCTCTAACTCATGCAGCTGCTGGCTGGTGAGGCTGCCAGACCCAAGATCAGCAGGTAAAATGGCACAATTCCAAGATCAGCAGGCAACAGAGCAGGCCACTAGTCAAGCCTAGGGACAATCCCAAGATTGGCAGGCAACATAGGCCAAAATGTGCCAAAAAGCTAGAGACCTTTCTCAATGCTTGTCCATATATACTGGAAGCAGGCCACACCCCAAAGAAAATTAAATAGCTGCTCACAGCAGATTCCACCATGAAGTTGATTATACCACATTTGATCTTCTCATAAAGAATAACTTCATCCATTTGCCACCTACTCAAAATCACAGCCCAGCCCAGTTGACACACAACCTTAGCTACCTCAACATCTTTCTCATGTTTGCCTTAGGATAGTATAGTGTGGGAAAGTTGAATATATAGGTGAGATATCTGATCCCTTAAATCAAATTATTTCTTCTTAAACTCTCCATAGGCAAAATATTTAAAGAACATGGCACAGTACCGGTTTATGTGTTTTATCCAATATAATTAAGTGTAATATATTTTATTATCATAATTATCCTGGTTAAATGATAACCTATTTTGTTACCCTGAAGAAGGAGAGGGTTCTAACAGTAGGACTAGCAACTCAATACTTGTATTATCTCCAGAGGATCTTCGAACCATGATTGACACTTTACCAACCCTTGGGAATGTGTTCTTTGGAATTTTCCTCATGTTACTAATTGATGATGTTGTGTATTCTCAGAGAAATGTGGCATGCAGTACCACCTTGTCAAGATGGTTTAGTAAAATTTATGCCACAGATTTGTTATCTGTACTGTGGTCCTGGTTTTCATTTAGAATAGCTGATAAGATAATATAAATGTGGCTACATGACAGGCTGTCTTTGAAAGCTATGGACCCTGAGATCTCAATGATTTTCTGGGAAGGAACATCTATCATGGGTTCTTGAGGTATGTTGGTAGAGAGAAAGTACATCTTATGTTCCCAGTGGGTGAAAAACGTATAAACATGTGTCTGATCTCTACAGAATTTGATGTATATCTTTTTCTTCTTGATTTTACTCCATATGCTTCCAAATAATAAATCCTAGCCTTGTATATAAACTTTGGTTGAGTCCTGTGAATCAAAACTACCAAACTTGAGAGGAATTTGGTGTCTCTTAAGTATCTTAGTATCATGTGATCTCCACTTTATTCTGGTTAATAAAATTATTATACAATTTTTTTAATATTTTGCAAAATTATATGGAGTTTAGGTGATATGCCCGGAAAGCTGACTGTTGTTACTTCTCTTTCAATTAACAGAATTTAAAAATAGGTTTATCCTTTAATCTATGAGATAAGATTTAGCTTAAATGTCATCTGAATAGCCACATCTGATGAAATCTGTTCCAGTTTTCTAATAAAATGCTTCTGAAGGAGATCAGAATTATTCACCTCCACATACCAGGATTCTTCTGAGTTTTTAGCCCTACACTCAACTGCTAACTCAATATTCTCAAAGGAAGTCTCAAAGATATATCAAATTAAAACAATTAATGTCATGTCAACAAGATAAACAGAACACATATTTTATTTTCTCTCTTTCCTGAGCTCTACTAAAATATTAGAATGGAAATTTTATTGTTAATCATAAATCCACTGTTATGAAGAGAATGGGACAGGGCTGTTGTTGTTGGTTGTTGTTAGGGGCCGTCTAGTCATTTCCGACTCATAGCGACCCCATGCACAGCAGAAGGAAACACCGCCGGATCCCACGCCAGCTCCACGATCCTTGCTATACTTGAGCCCATTGTTGCAGCCCCATGTCAATCAATCTCGTTGAAAGTCTTCCCCTCCTTTGTCGACTCTCCACCTTAACAAGCATGATATTGTTCTCTGGGGAATGGTTCCTTCTGACAGCATGACCAAAGTAGGTGAGACGAAGTCTGGCCATCCTGGCTTCCAAGGAGCATCTTGGCTGCACTTCCTCCAGGACAGATCTGTTAGTTCTTTTGGCAGTCCATGGTACCTTCAGCAATCTTCGCCAGCACCACAACTCAAAAGCATCAACTTTTCTTTGGTCTTCCTTATTCATTGTCCAGCTCTCACATGATACGAAGCGATTGGAAATATCATAGCTTGTGTCAGGCGCACCTTAGTCCTCAAGGAGATATCCTTGCTCCTCAGCACTTGAAAGAGTTCCTTTGCAGCTGACCTGCCCAGTGCTACATGTCATCTAATGTCCTGACTCCTGCTTCTATTGGCCTCGATTGTAGAATGTTGTTGTTGTTGTTATGTGTCTTTGAGTCAGGCCCGACTCATAGCGACCCCTCCTTTGGTTTCTGAGGCAGTATCACTATGGAAGTAGATTGCTCCATCTTACTTCGGAGGAGTGGTTGGTGGGTTTGAACTGCCAGCCTTCTGGTTAGCAGTCAAGTGTCTTAGCCACTATGCTACCAGAGCTCCTCAATTGTAGAATAAGCAATGTGAATTCTTTAACAACCTCAATTTTTTCTCCATTTATCGTGATGCTTCTTACTGGTCCAGTTGTGAGGATTTTTGTCTTCTTTATATTGAGATGTAATCCATACTGCAGACTGTATTCCTTAATTTTTATCAGTAAGTGCCTGAACTCATCCTCACTTTCAGCAAGCAAAGTTGTATCATCAGCATATCTCAGGTTGTTAATGATTCTTCCTTCAATCCTGATGCTACGTTTTTCTTCATATAGTCCAGCTTCTCAGATTATTTGTTCAGCATATACATTGAATAAGTATGGGGAAAGGTTACAACCTTGATGCACTCCCTTCCTGATTTTAAACCATGCAGTGTACCTAAGGGCTAACAATAATTAAATAATTTCAATTTTTTTTCCAGAAAAAATTAACTTAGAGGTAAACTGAAGAGAAAAAGATTAGACTGTGAACACATAAAGTTTTATGCCAGAAGTGCTCCCTCTCTTTCTTTCTGTAAGTGCTCACAGCTTGTATCTTGTAGCTAAAACAAATGCCAAACTCCTATGCAGAAACATAGAAGAGTACCAGACACAGAGAACAGTGAAAGTGTAGAATAGCAACTAACTAAAAAATGTCAAACTCACTGCCATGGAATCATATCTGACTCAAAGCAACCCCTCTTTTAGTTTCTGAGGCAGTGTCACTACAGAAGTATATTGCCCAAACTTCCTTCCAAGAAGTGGCTGGTGGGTTTGAATGGCCAGCCTTCTGGTTAGCAGTCAAATATCTTGGGTGCTATACCACCAGAACTCTTAGATTAGCAATTGTTGTTGAGTTGTTGTTAGGTGTTGTTGAGTCATCTCCGACTCATAGCAACCCTATTCACAGAAGAACAAAACATTTCCTGGCCCTGTGCCAGTCTCATGATACTCGCTATACCTGAGCCCATTGTTGCAGCCCTGTGTCTATCCATCTTGTTGATGGCCATCCCTCTCTTCATTAATCCTCCATTTTACCAATCATGATATTCTTCTCCAGAGAATGATTCCTTCTGACAATATGACCAAAGTAAGTGAGATGAAGTCTGCCCATTCTCGCTTCCAAGGAGCATTTCAGCTGCACTTCTTCCAGGACAAATTTGTTAGTCCTTTTAGCAGTCCATGGTACTCTTAGCATTCTTCTCCAACACCCCAACCCCAAAGCATCAACTCGTGTTCTGTCTTTTTTCACTGTCCTGTTCTCATATGCATATGAGAAGACTGAAAATACCATGGCTTGGGTTAGGCACATCTTAGTTTTCAAGGAGACAAGATCTTTGCTCTTCATCACTTGAAAAAGGTCTTTTGCAGCAGATTTGCCCAATGTAATACGTTTTCTGATGTCTTGACTATTGCTTCCATTGGTGTTGATTGTAGAACTAATTAATATGAAGTTCTTGACAACTTCAATCTTTTCTCCATCCATTGTGAAACTGTTTATTGGATCAGGTGTGAGGATTTTTGTTTTCTTTATATTGAGGTTTAATCCATACTGCAGACTGTAGTCTTAATTTTCATCAATAAGTGTGTCAAGTCATCCTCACTTTCAGCAAGCAAAGTTGTGTCATCTGCATATCACAGATTGTTAATGAGTCTTCTTCCAATCCAGTTGCCACATTCTTCTTCATATAATTCAGATTCTTACATTATTTGGTCAACATACAAATTGATTAAGTATGGTGAAGAGATACAACCCTGGCACACTCCCTTCCTTATTTTAAACCATGCAGTATCCCCTTGATATGTTTGAATGACAGCCTCTTGATCTATGCACAGGTACCTCATGAGTACAATCAAGTGTTCTGGAACTCCCATTCTTCTCAATGTTATCCATAATTTGTTATGATCCACACAATCAGATGCTTTTGCATAGTCAATGAAATGTAAGTAAACACCTTTCTGGTACTCTCTGCTTTGAGTCAAGGTCCATCTAACATCAGCTATGATATCCCTCATTCAACATCCTCTTCTGAATCCAGCTTGCTTACCTGGAAGCTCTCTGTCAATGTATTACTGCAACCATTTTTGAATTATCTTCAGTAAGACTTTACTTGCATGTGATATTAATGATATTGCTCAATAATTTCCACATTCTGTGGGATCACCTTTCTTTGGAATGGGTATGTACATGGACCTCTTCAACTTAGGTGGTTAGGTAGTTGTCTTCCAAATCTCTTGCCATATCAGTGTGAGTGCCTCCAGTGGGGCCTCTATTCATTGAAACATCTCAGTGGATATTCTGTCAATTCCTGGAGCCTTGTTCTTCACCAATTCTTTCAGTGAAGCTTTGACTTCATTCTTCAATACCATTGGTTCTTGATCATATGCAACCTCTCAAAATGGGTGGACATCAATCAATTCTTTTTGGTGCAGTGACCCTGTGTATTCCGTCCATCTTCTTTTGATGCTTCCTGCATCAATCAATATTTTGCCCATATAATCTTTTGATATTGAAACTCAGGCTTAATTTTTTTCCAAAGTTCTTTCAGCTTAAGAAATGTGAGCATGTCCTTCTCTTTTGGTTTTCTAACTCCAGGGCTTTGCACATTTCATTATAATAATTGACTTTGTCTTCTCAAGCTTCTCTTTGAAATCTTCTGTTCAGCTTTTCTATCTTGCCATTTCTTCCATTTGCTTTAGCTACTCTTCACTCAAGGGCAAATT
>NW_006921987.1:2909689-2926330 GCF_000298275.1 Orycteropus afer afer
TTGAGCTAGCAAATAGGGACTAAAAAGTTAGTGTCTCTTAATGTCTGTGTAGGCATTTGGTCATTCATATCACTTCCTCATTCTCAAGTGCAGAATACCAAGTTACTTGGTACCTAGACTTGAAAGAGATAATGGGAGAGGGATAGAGAGAGAGGAAGAAAGCAAAAGCAAGAGCAAGCACAAAAGAGAGAGAGAGGGAGAGAGAGAGAACCACTGGGGAAAATTTTAGCCACCTATTCGTTATTTCTCTTAGATGTCTCGGGTTATTTATTGAACACTTTTAGTTCACTCTGCCATGTGGAAAAAATAGATAGGAAATGCTAGTTTTCCACTCACTCATACAAACTTGAAAGCTGAATAAATCTCAAAACTGACGTTTCCCAAATATTGGCATCTGGGACAGTTAGTAGCAACATAATACATTGTCATTCTATGCCATTCCCAAAATGATTAATGACACAATTGACAGCAAAGACCCAAAAGCACTTTGGATATTGCATAATTCTTAATGGAAATACAACATTCATTGCAATATGCTGACTGATTATTTTAAATCACTAACAATAAAGGAGACAATACATATCGGAGACAATTGTATAAGTTTTGAGGAAGATAAACATGAGTTTGACTCCTGTACCTAGGTTTCTTAGCTGAATGGAATTAACATGTAACTAAGATTCTTTTTTTTTTTTTTCTTTTTTTAAACATATGGAATGGGAGAAAAAACATGTATGTCATACAATGTGATTGTAAAGAATATAAACATCAAAAAAATACAATGCATATTAAATGACTGGCATAAAAAATGAGAGACTATAAGTAAATGCATTGCTACTCCAGGAATGATATGTATTTTCTAGAGAATAAAAAATAATGATAGTCAGATGATAACTCTCAGTTTGTACAGTAACTAACATACAGTTTATGTATACTTAATGACCATTTTAAAGTAGATGTTCATTGAAAAAAATCATTAATTTTACAAAATTGTGTATATATTTTATAGAGAAGAATATTAAAAATTAAAAAGTTAAGTGACTTGTATAATAATAATAGGTAAGTCATAGAATTAATATTATAGTGCAGGAATTTTTTTTTTTTCCTACTTTGCTCTGAGGAAACATTACATCATTATATTTACCACTTAGTAATTGAAATAAATAACTTTTTGAGGTTTCTGAAGCAATACAGATTTCACAAGTAACTTAATAGCAAAAGCTCTGGCAGCATAGTGGTTAAGACATTCAGCTGTTAACCAAAAGTCAATGGTTTGCTTGATAGTATATTTATGCCATAAATTAGAGCCCTAGATTTGCCCATATTTTATCTTTGATGAACTTTATAGTTTTGGTATTTACATTTAAGTCTTTGATTCAACTTGAGTTTGTTTTTGTGTGTGGGAAAGGAAAGATACTGAAATGTATACAAAAGATATAGACAACAGAGGCAAATACATAACACTGCAATATCACTAGCACTAAATACCAGGTTACAGATTAATGCATAGACAGGAGAGAGAGCAAGTGGGGATAGGCAAACAGGAATATACCCTAGACCAAGGTTAGATTAGGCTGAAGATATTCTTTGTGCTACCAAATTACCCACATACATTACAGAAGTAACAGAAGACAGGGTTGTAATAACTTCTTAGAGATAAACATCTTGTGAAAGAGAATCACCAACCTGGGGGCTTGGGACCATGGTCTTGGGGGTCATCATGCTCAGTTGACACACATAGTTCATAAAAAATTCATTTTACATCCTACTTTGGAGAGTAATGACTGGGGTCTTAAAAGATTTTGAGTGGCCACATAAGATGCAGCTATTGGTCCCCTCTCATCTGGAGCAAAGCAGAGTGAAGAATATCAAAGTCATCTGGAAACAATTTTTCCAAAAGACCTCAGCCTTCATGACCTGAGACCAGAAGAACCAGATGGTGCCTGGCTACCAATGCCAACTGCTTGGAAAGGGATCAAATCTGGTGATCCTTGATAAAGTGGGAGGAAAAATGTGAAACAACATTAGAAAACCCAAAAATGACCAGAATTGCTGGTTGGAGAGAGACTTGTGGAACCACCGAGACTATGGCCCCAGGTTACCCTTTGGGCCTAGAAATGGATTGATTTACATGGACTGGCTCTCAGTAGAAAGACCTACATACAGAACACCTACTCCAGGTTGATGTACCAACATACTCTAGGGATATGTACCCCTTGGATCAATAAGCCTTGAGACAACAGATTGATAGCACTCACACAGAGGGGGGAAACTGAGAAGACAGGCATGCATGGATGAGAAGGGCAAAGGGAGGGGGTGGTCATGGGAGGGGGGAGAAGTGAGGAGAGTTTCTTACTGTTGGGGATGGTAATCAGGGCTGTGAAATCAGATGTGCATAAAATGTTGAATGTGGAACAAGCTTGCTATGCAAATTTGCACCCAAAGCACAATAAAAATTAAAAAAAAAAAAATCAATGATTTGAATTCACCAGTCACTCTGTGCCAGAAAGATGTGGCAGATCGTTTCTGTAAAGATTGTTGTTCTTAGGTGCCATCGAGTCAGCTCCAACTCATAGGGACTCTATATGCAACAGAACAAAACATTGACTGGTTTTGCACCAGCTTCACAATCCTTGCTATAACTGAGTCCATCATTGCAGACATTGTGTCAATTCATCTCATGGAGGATCTTCCCCTTCTTTGATGACTCTCCACTTTACCAAGTGTGATATCCTTCTTCAGGGAATGGTTCCTCCTGACAAGTTGATCAAAGTAGGTGAGGTGAAGTCTGGCCATTCTAACTTCCAAAGAACATTCTGCTGCACTTCTTCCAGGACAGATCTGTTAGTCCTTTTAGCAGTCTATGGTACTCTTAGCATTCTTCTCCAACACCACAACTCAAAAGCATCAACTCATCTGTCTTCCTTATTCATTGTCCAGCTCTCACATGCTTAAGAGGTGATTGAAAACACTATGGCTTGGGTTAGGTGAACCTTAATCTTCAAGGAGATATCTCTGCTCCTCATCACTGGAAAGAGGTCTTTTGCAGCAGATTTTCCCAATGCAATATGTCATCTGATGTTTTGACTGCTGCTTCTATTGTTATTGATTGTGAAAACAAGTATTTGAATTTTTTGCCAATTTCAATCTTTTCTCCATTTATTGTGTGGCTGAGTATTGGTCCAGTTGTGAGAATTTTCTTTACATTTCTTTTGTTTTCTTTATGTTGAGGTGCAATCCATACTGTGGATTGTACTCTTTAATATCCATCAGTAAGTACATCAGTAAGTTATCTTCACTTTCAGCAAGTAAAGTTGTCATCAGCATATTGGAGGGTGTTAATGACTCTTCTTCTAATCCTGATCCTGCATTCTTCTTCATATAACCCAGCTTCTGGGATTATTTGCACAACAAATGGAAAGATTATGGTGAAAGGATACAACACTGAGACATACCCTTCCTGTTTCTAACCATGCAGTATCCCCTTGTTCTGTTCCAAGGACAGCCTCCTATAAAGATTACAGCATTGGTAACCCTACGGGATAATTCTGATTTGTCTTATTGTGTTGTTATGAGTCAGAATAGACTTGATGTCATTTTTCCTTTCTTTAAGAGTAATAAAACATATTACAGTTTAATGATATCAGGAAAGCACTGTTGGACAAAGTATTTAACATACATCATATCACATAAGTTTTGTGTATGTGTCTGTGACTGCTATATTGAAAATTGTATTCATTGAAATATATTCAAATGAGTATTGTTAACCCTCTGTTTCCTAGTTTCTATACTAAAAAATGGTATCAGTTTTAAGAACACATTTTTCCAATCTTCTTAAATTCCCGTTTTAATTTTCAAATTGGTATGATAATAGTAAAAAAAAAAAAAAAAGTATATGTCTAATTTTATAAAATTATCTGTATCAATTAATATAGTTATTTCCTGGGCAAATATATGACATTTTTATTTCTCTCAGTTTATTTCAGATAGTGATATATTTAAGTGGTAGACCTTGAACTTGTAGAATCTAGTCACTTTTAAATAAAAACATAATTTTATCGTGTTATCACATGGGCTTTTGGATCTTCTTGGTAATTCATCTTGTCACTTAACTCACTATCATGAAATCAATTCTGGCTCATAGCGACCTCTTTTGGGTTTCCAAGGCAGTAAATCTTTACGGAAGTAGACTTCTCCATCTTCTTCCTGCAGAACGGCTGGTGGGTTTGAACCACCAACCTTTTTGTTCAGCAGTCGAATGTTTTAGGCACTGGGCCACCAGAGCTCTAAAGTAAAATAAATAAATAATAAATCTTTTGTTAAATACTTACGTATACCATTGTAATTTTTTTTAATATATTTAAACTGTTTCTATTTTTAAAACATTATATTCATTAAATTATAATTCTACATACTCATACATGTGAAAGAGGCTTTCCATATGAAATAATGAGCAGTTTGACAGAAATTTCTTTCTTAGTTTGAAAAACTAAGGCAAATTTAAGAATTTAATTTAACTACAATTTGTTATGCCTCGGATTGCCTAACATATCCCATTGCTGTATCATACTGTTTTGAATGATGTGATTTATTGGATGTGTTTGTAGGCAGGACCTTTTTTTTTTCTTTTAATGATTATGTATCACACAAGTATGTTTCTGAACAATTGTGTCTGTGGGAAAAATAGGGACAGTTGAGGCAGGTGCCAGCAGTCACAGCCAACTGCTCCCCAAGAAGGTGCACATAACTATTTAGAATAACAACATCATCTTAATATTCCCAAATACTTTAATGAGTTTTCACTCTAATTAAATGTGCAGAGATCACTAGGTGCCAGATTGCTGTGACTGGCAACAGGCTTTCATTATTTAGAGTCAGATTTTACATTACCTCAATAGTCACTATTAATGTTTTGTTATACATGAAGTTGGATTTTATTTCAATTAAATAATTTATATACTATTAAAAACTTTACAATTAAAATCACGAAATCAAATAAAAAAGTAGAAGAAAATAAAAATATCAAACAGGCAGGAAAACAGATGGAAGAAATGAAATGTCATTAAAGTTCAGTGTCAAAATTTCATGGTGGATTGTCAGAATACTTATGAGAGTAACACAGTAGCGTGGCTGCATGTCATTTTCATCTCTGGGTGGTGATTCATTAACACCAAATTTATTTTATTTTAACAAGTTTAAATGATGGATTTTGCATAGCATGGTAACTGAAGTTAAAAGCCTTATTTTCAAAGTGTCTTTCTAAACCAAAAGTAAAATAAAAATCACATATTATTAATTATAAACCCCTTGTCATGAAGTGGGTTTTAATCATAGAGACCCTACAGGACACAGTAGACTGTTCCATAAGTTTTCCTTTATGGCAGTCTGCAGAGCAGCTGATGGGTTCAAACAATCTACATTTCAGTTTGCAGCAGAGCATTCAACCAATGCACCAGCAGGGTTCCTTATTATTGACCATATCAATATTTAAGATATGGTCCCTAATTTTAAGTTTTAAGGTTATTTTATATGGCTTATTCATTTTATATTGTCTGAAGCTGGCCTGTGTTAAAATAATTTTATCAGTTTTTTTTTTTGTTTGTTTTTTTTCTTCATATCACATTCAACATGGTTTTAAAAATTTCTGGGTTGGAACACATTCATCACAGAGATACTAAGGAGCAACTTTAAAGTTCTTTGCAATAGATAATCATGTTCCATATTTCTGCCCAAATGCCAGGTTCATTTTTAGCTTGTCTCCTAATCAGGAAGATGTATGTGGAAAGCAGGATAAAGCAGTCCCACTGCCTCAACATGTTCAAAAGGAAAACAGAAGAATACAGGTCACAAAGGCACAGTGTTTAGGTTAGAAAATAGAGCTGCTGGGCAATCACAGAGCCATTCCTGCTTATAATGGAATGGGCTGTAGGCCTTTGCAGAATGTATTAGAAGGATTAAAATGTTTTAGGAAAGCAATTGAAAAAGATTTTAGTTAAAATTAATGTTGCTCCACCACATAAACAGAAACTGAGGATTAAAAAATATATAAATTACAAATAGAAATAAAGACTCCAATTTAAGAATATCACACCTAAGCATCAGGGATAGCATAGTCAGTAGTACTCAGATGGGGATCAGAGAAAGACAATCAAAGTTAAAGAAGAACAGAACAAAATATAGCTTTAGAGAAGAAAATTTGAATATATAATATCCCCATTACATGAGTGTGTTGTGGTGTAATTCCTAAGGCATTGGACTGACTGCTAACCAGAAGGCTGACTGTTCAAACTCATCAGCTACTCCTTGGAAAGAAGATTGGGCAAGCTACTTCCATAGAGAGATGCTGCCTTGGAAACCCATTGAGAGGTTGCTATGAGTGGGAAATGACTCCATAGCACAGTTTTTGTTTTTTGTTTTAATAGTTTATTGTACAACTCCTCAGCTCAGATGGAAGGCCTGGTGATCTAAGTTCCAAAAATAAGCTGTTGAAAACCCTATGGAGCACAGATCTACTACACATGGGGTGTTCATGACTTAAAATTATATCTAAGATAACTTTATGACACCATTAATTTATTATTATTATTATTATTATTATTATTTGGGTGAAAGTTTACAGAGCACATACATTTTCCTTACAGCAGTTCACATATACTTTCTTTCATGACATTGACTGAAATTTCCCACAATACAACAGCTCTCTTCCCACTTCCTCCCCATAGTTACTTCTTACCTATATCTTTCCCTCCCATGCACTCCAGGCCCCTGAGCTGTCCTCCTGTGCATACACAGTCCTTTTGTTCTCCCATGGTTGATTTTGATCTCTCCAAGGAGTGTATCTACCTAATGTAAATGTTTAGCTCACATGCCTATCTTTTCTTTGCCTGGAAGCCACAGAAGTGGATTCAATTCCAGACCTGAAGGGCAGCTAAGGGCCATAGTCTCAGGATTACACCAGGCTCTATCAGACCACAAACCTGGTCCCTTTCTTATTTATTTATTTATTTTTATGATTTTGAGTTTTGTTCCACACTGTTCTCCCACTCTATCCAGGATCTCCTACTTACATCCTCCTTCTTGTGGTTGACAGTGGTAGCCTGGGACCATTTAGTTCTTCTAGTATCAGCAATATAGGCTGAGGATCACATGGTGTACAAGTCCCTTGGACTAATTGTTTCCCCGAGTCCTTGGTTTTCTTCATTCTTCTTTTTTCTGGACAAGGAGAGACCGATCGTTGCATCTAGATGGCCACTTGCAAGCTTTTAAGAACCCAGTCACTGCTTACCAAAGTAAGATGGCGAACAATATTTTTGTGTAATATGTTGTGCCAATTGAGCTTGATGTCCCCTGCGACCATGGTCCTGAGCCCACAGGTCCAACTACTCAGTCCCTCTGGTAACTTACTGTGGCCAAAATGTGACTACAACCTTGTCCCTTGTCAGCTCTGCTAAATACCTGGAAATTCTTACAGAACATACAAATACACTGCCAACAGTATATATAGTCATGGGCATACTACCCCCGATAGACATACCTGATTGTTCACCTTGTCCACCAATCTATCCACTGTAAATCAATGTTTGCCACCACTAACAATGCAGTACTGCATGTGCAAAAGGGTCCATCTTTGTTGTCTGTATCTCCTATGTACTTCTCTATGTCTTCTTCTTCCTCAATGTCACTATGTTGATCACTCACATTTGGTACATTGCCCTTCCCTCATCCAAATCAATACTTGGCTCTACCTACCTAGCAGTGTTCCCTCCCCTCCCCACCTACCCCCCCCAACCAACAAAGAAAATTTCCTTACATATGTAAACCTTTGCTGGACTTTTTACAATAATGTACTGATACAATACTTGTCCTTCTGTGATTGACTTATTTCAGTCGGCGTAATGTCCTCTAAGTTTGTCCACATTATGCAGTGTTTTGCAGATTATACATTAAATTCTTTAGGGCTGTCTAGTATTCCATTGTGTGTATGAACCATAGTTCGGCTATCCATTCTTCTGTCGATGGATACCTAGGTAGTTTCCATCTTTTTGCTATTGTAAATAGTGCTGCAATGAACATTGGTTTGCATATATCTCTTCTTGTACTGGCTCTCATTTCTGTAGGACATATACCTAGTAAGAGAATTGGTGGGTCAAATAGTATTTCTAAATCCATCTTTTTAAGGAATTGCCATACTGCTTTCCACAGTGGTCGTATCATTTGACAGTCCCACCAACAATGTATGAGAGTCCCAATGTCTCCACATCTTCACCAGCATTTATTATTTTCTGACTTGTTGAACTTTGCTACTAGTGCTGGGGCAAGATGGTAGGTCACTTTTGTTTTGATTTGCATCACTCTAATGGCTAATGATCATGAACATTTCTTCAAGTGTTTTTTTTGGCAGCCTGAATGGTGCCAAGTATCCTATTTGGTGAAGTATCCTATTCATGTCTTCTACCCATTGTTTTTATTGTATTGTTTGCCTTTTTTTGTTGAGGTGTTAGAGTTTTCTATAAATTTTAGAGATAAGTCCCCTGACAGATATGTTGTTGATAAATATATATTTTTTCCCCAATCTGTAGGTTGTATTTTTACTCTTTTTGAGAAGTCTTTGGAAGCAAATAAAGATTTAATGTTTTGAAGGAACCTTTCATCTAGTTTATCTTCTGCTGTTTATGTATTTCAGGTAATGCTTGATAGTCTATTTATGCCATACATTGTTGTTGTTTTTATATGCCATCGAGTCAAACTGGACTCATAGCAACCCCTCCTTGGGTTTTTGAGGCAGTATCACTATGGAAGTAGATTGCCCAACCTTCCTTCTGGGAAGTGGCTGCTGGATTTGAACCACTAGCCTTCTGGTTAGCGGTCAAGTACCTTAGGCACTATGCTACCAGAGTTCCTTGCCATATATTAGGACCCCTAAATTTGCCCCTAGTTTTCCTCAAGTAACTTTATAGTTTTAGGATTCACATTTAAGTCTTTGATTCATCTGAATTTAGTTTTTGTGTTTGATGTGATGTACAGATCTTGTGTCATTTTTCTGCAAATGGATTTCCAGTTTTGCCAGCACATTTTGTTAAACAGAAAATCTCTTCCCCATTTAATGGATTTTGGCCCTTTGTCAAAGATCATCTGACCATAGGTCAATGGATCTCTTTCTGGGTTCTGAATTCCATTCCATTGGTCTATGTGTCTGTAATTGTACCAGTACCAGGCAGTTTTGACTATGGTGGCTGTATAGTAGATTTTGAGATCTGGCAATCCGAGACCTCTCTTCAATAGTGCTTTGCTTATCTGAGGTCAGTTTCCTTTCCATATAAAGTTAGTTTTTCCACCTCCTTAAAGAATGTTGATAGGATCCACATTGGCATTGCATTGAATATATAGATTTCCTTGGGTAGAAATGACATTTTCACAATGTTCAATCTTCCTATCCACAAACATGGTATGTTCTTCCATTTATGTAGATCTCTTATGGTGGCTTGAGGTAGTCTAGTCTCTTATAGTTTTCATTGTCCAGGTCTTTTGTGTCCCTGGTAAGATTTTATTTCCCAAGCATTTTATTTTGTCGGTAGCTTTTGTAAACGGTATTAATTTCCTTATTTTCTTTTTTTTTCTGAAATCTCTTTGCTTGTGTAGAGAAATCCAACTGATTTTTCTATTTCAATGTTGATTTTGTATCCTGCTACTATGCTAAATCTCTCAATTAGTTCCATTTTTTTTTTTTTTTTTTTACTGAGTCTCTTGGGTTTTCTAGGTATAGGATCATGTCATCAACAAATAGGTATAGTTTGACTTCTTTACCAATTTCAATGCCTTTGATTTTCCTTTCTTGCCTTATTGCCCTGGCTAGGACTTCCAAGACAATGTTGAAAAGAAGTTGTGATAGAGGACATTTTTTCCCATTCCTGTTCTCAGGGGAAATGGTTTCAGTGTGTCTCCATTGAGAATAATGTTGACTGTTGGTTTTATATGTATGTCCTATGTCCTTAATTATGTTGAGGAATGTCCCTTCTATTACTATTTTGCTAAGAGTTTTGATCAGCAATGGGTGTTGGATTTTATCAAATGCCTTTTCTGTATTGATTGTTAGGATCATGTGGTCCTTTTCATTTGTTTTATTTATGTGGTTGATGATGTTGATTGTATTTCTAATGTTGAACCATTCTTGCATCTCTGATATGAACCCCTCTTGGTCATGATGTATGATTTTTTTGGGATATGTTGTTGGAGTCTATTGGCTAGGATTTTGTTGAAGATATTTGCATCTATTTTCATGAGGGATATTGGTCTGTAGTTTTCCTTTTGAGTGATGTCTTTGCCTGGTTTGGGTATCAGTTTATGCTTGCTTCATAAAATGAATTTGGGAGGATTCCATTCCTTTCTATGTTTTGAAATCATTTGAGTAGAATTGGTGTAATTTTTTCTTTGAAAGTTTGGTAGAATTCTCTGGTGAAACCATCAAGTCAGGACTTTTGTTGGTAATTTTTTAATGGTCTGTTCAATTCCTTCTTTTGATACAGGTCTGTTCAGCTTTTCCATGTTAGCCTGTGTTAGTTTAGGTAGGTAGTGTGTTTCTAGAAATATGTCTATTTCTTGTAGATTTTCAAATTCGTTTGAGTACAGTTTTTCATAGTATCCTGATACTATCCTCTTTGCTGTTGGTTCTGTTGTGATGTCACCCATTCTGTTTCTTGTTCATGTTATTTGTATTCTCTCCCTCTTTTCCTTTGCTAAAGTTACCAGTGGTTTGTCCTTTTTGTCAATCTTTTCAAAAATCAATTCCTAGTCTTGTTGATTTTTTTCTATTGTTTTTCCATTTTCTGTTTCATTGATTTCTTCTCGAAACTTTATTATTTCCTTGCTTTGGTGACTAGACTTTTCTTAGTGTTCTTTTTCCAATTGTTGGAGATATTAGTTTAAGGTGTTGATTTTGGCTCACTCTTCTTTTTTGATGTCTGCATTTATTGCTATAAATTGGCCTCTGATCACTGCTTTTGCTGTGTCCCCAAAATTCTGTGTTTTCATTCTCATTTGATTCAAGTGAATTTTTAATTTCATTTTTTATTTCTTCTCTTATCCAGTCCTTTGTAAGGAGGTTGTTGTTTGGTTTCCATATTTTTCCTCTTTTTCTGTTGATCTTCCCATTGTTGATTTCTTATTTTATAGTTCTGTGATCTGAGAAGATGCTTTGGATTATTTTGATGTATTTAATTTTATTAAGGCTTGCTTTATGCCTTAACATGTGATCTATCATGAAGCATGTTCCAAGTACACTGGAAAAGAATGTATATTATATTGTTTTTGGGTGAAATGTTCTGTAGATGTCTATAAGGTCAAGTTAGTTGATTGTATTGTTAGCTCTTCTGCATGTTTGTTGACTTTCTTCCCAGTTGTTCTATCTTTCATGAAACTGGTCTCCTACTATGATTGTGGAGTAATCTATTTGTCTTTTTGATTCTGTTAAAGTCTGATTTATGTATTTTAGGGGTTTTTCATTGGTTCCATAAATATTTATTATGGTCATATCTTCATGTTCAATTGATCCTTTAATCATTATATAACATCCTTCCTGGTCTTTTATGGTGATTTTGTCTTAAAGTCAAATTTATCAGAAATTAGTATTTCCACTCCTGCTCTTTTTTGGTTGCCATTTGCTTGATATATCTTTTTCCATCCTTTAATTTTCAATCTACTTTTTTCTTTGTCTCTAATGTTTGTCTTTTGCAGACAGCATATTCATGGGTTATGTTTTCCTATCCACCCTGCAACTCTCTGTCTCCTAAGTGGTGCATTTAATCTGTTTTACATTCAGTGTAATTATTGACAAGTATGAATTTGTTCCTGTAATTTTGTTATTTGTTTCTTTGTGATGTTCCTGGTTTCTTTGTTCCATATAATTTTCTGTACTTAGCTCATTTTGTTTATGAATTGTGCTACCATTTCCTTCTTTGCTTCATTGTTTTAGTAATTGCTAAATATTTGTGGTTGCCCTCTTTTTTATTGTGATGTGAAGGTTTATCATTTTTCTTTGATGTTACCCTCTCCTTGAGTTTAGAACAGTCTACTCTTTCTTGCAACTCTCTTGACTTCCTCACCATTTGGAAGTAACCTAGTTACACTATTTTTTCCATCTTTTTGGTTTTCAGTTGTCCTCATCTCTCAATTGATGTCTCTGGTTCCCTGTTTACAATCTTGTAAGCTTATTTTACTTTGGATACTTCTATAACAGGCTTGGTTTCTGAGTTATGTCACCATGTGCATTAATGGTCAGTTGTTTTTTTATATTATTGGTTCTCCATTCAAAGGACTCCCTTTAGTAGTTCTTGTAAGGTTGGTCTGGTTTTAACAAATTCCCTTAATTTCTACTTATCTGGAAATCTCCTAAATTCACCATCATATGTGAGGGACAATTTTGCTGGATATATAATTCTCGGTTGGAATTTTTTCTCTTTCAGGATTTTATATGTACTTTCCTATTGCCTTCTCACTTGCATGGATTCTGCTGAGAAATCAAAGCTTGGTCTTATTGATTGCCCTTTGCAGGTAACTTTTTATTTTTCCTGTGCTGCTTTCAGGATTCTTTCTTTGCCTTTGATTTTGGTGAGTTTGATTATGATTTGTCTCAGTGATTTTCTTTTAGGGCCTATCCTGTTTAGGGTTCACTGGACTTCTTATCTTTTTTTCATCATATCAGGGAAGTTCTATTCCAACAAATCTTGGGCAATTTTCTTAGTGTTTTATTTTTCTCTTCCCATTCTGGAATTTCGATTACATGTACGTTAATTATTCCTTTTGATGGTATCGCACATGATTCTTAGGCTTTCTTCATTTTGTTTTGATCATTTTTTTTTTTTTCTTTTCTGATTGAGCCCTTTCCAGAGAAATATTCAGATATTTGTCTTCAATCTCATTACTTCTGTCTTCCATTGATTCACTTCTACTCCTTTCCTCTTTAAATGTGTTATCTCTTTCTGAAAATTTAGTATTAATATTCTAGATTTCTATCTGTAGATTTTGTATGATTTCTAATTTTTCATTTTATTTCCTCATTTTGTTCTTGTATTTTCTTCTAAAATTTTCTTAGGTTTTGTCTGTGTTTTCCTTAATTTTTTCAATGTTTTCCTCAATTTCTCTTTCAATCCATTGGAGGTACCTAAATATAATTCTTTTGAATTTCTCATCAAGGAGTTCCAATGCTACTTCTTCCTAGCATTTGTTCTGGGTCAGTGTCCTACTCCCTTGTTTCTACTGCTTTGTCTTCCTTCTTTGTGTGGACTATGATGGTCTGTTGTCCCCAAGACATTGTGAGTTTGTTGTATTTATATTTAATTGGTGATTATATGTTGGAGTGATTCACTCAAGATTTTTTCTTTTTCTTTTCTTTTTTTTTTTTGCATGTATGTGAGTAAGCAGGATACTGTGTTCCTCTATTTGCTAGTTGGTAGTACTTATGCACTCACCACCTGTCTCCTGGTGGGTGTGATAGAGAATGAGAATTTCTGCACAGGTCTCTGTTAACTATTTGTAAAGGGCACATAAGACTGTCTCATGCTCTTATTGGTGATTGTGTATCATTGTCCAGTTGGTGCAGAAAGAAATGGGACTCTTATCCAGTAAATGGATCTGCATAAGCTGTGGGTGTGTTTTGGTCATATGGGCATAGTTGTTGTCTCCCAGTCAGACAAAAACAACAATTAAAGACCATCAAAAAAATAAATAAATAAAAGCAAGAGGGCCAAAACATATACCACATAAACACACAGGAAAAGTCCCCAAAATGGGAGGGGGGATAAAAAAAAGGAAAGGTAATAAATGAGAGAAAATATTTAAAGACATACTTTAAAAAACCAAAATAAATATTTATAGAAAAAGGGGGGAGATAAAATATCTATGGAAGGGGGAGTAAAAGAGGTAGAGTAGGAGAATAATGAAGAAAAAAATGGAAAAATGTAAAAAAAAAAAAAAAAAACGAGGAATGGGGAGAAATGCTGGAAAGAAAAAGAAGAGAACCAAGAAAATAGAGGAGAGAAAATGGTGGAAACTGGAACCTTGGAAGGGAAGAAAAAAGAATAATACTGAAAAATACAACAACAATATTAATTTTAAAAGACAAAAACAAATAAACTAAAAAAAGAAAGAAAGAAATCTCTGTGGGGTGGGACAGGGCACTCAGGCCCTATCAGAAAACACATACTGGGCTGGAATTCCTGCTGGCCCAGAATGTGGGTGGGAGTGATGGATGGCTATACCTCTGTTCACCAAGAGGGTGTGGGGTTTAAGAGTTACAAGGGAAATATTGCATTTTTCTAGTCCTCAGTGTCTGGTATGTCCTTGCAGTCCCCAGCAAGTAGAGCCTACTCTTAGGTTCCTAGAACTTGAAAGAATGCTGTCATTTTTAATATCCAAAATAGTTGACCCACTTGTAAACATTCAAAATGGCTGTGCCTTCTGGACAGCCAAAAGTCCACAGCTCTGTCCATCTTCCTCTTTGCTGCTTTCCCTTTTATTTACCAGCCATCTATGCAGTCCTTTGTGCAGCCCCTGACTAGCAGGGTTGATTTTTTGCTTAGTTCTCAGGTCCTAACACCATTTGGCAATATCTAAACTGTTCATACTGTCAGGATCGCTGACAGTCTGTGGCTTTGTATGTCTCCTTTTTTGGTATTTCATTGCAGGGTCTTCTACTTGTTGGAGTTTAGTCTACTTCTGTTTCCTTCATTTCAAAGCTCAAGGCTCCAGGATTAACTTCTGTATTTGTGTTAATTGGTTCCTCTTTTCTTTGTTGAAAACTGTCTATATAGTTCATCTACCTATTCTGCCTTCTTACTGGAGTTCCTCCATTTATTTAGTTTTGTGTCACATTAGGGCCTCAAATACATTAATCATTTTTGTGACCTTAAAGTATAATCTTAAGAAGTGCATATGATCAAAATAATTGTGCATTCAACTTACAGGAGATGTATTCTGAAAAATTGAAAGGCATGAGCTGATTTACATGGAGGAATGCTACAATTCACCATCTCTCTCCTTGTTGCAAAAGGGAGATAGAATGATGTTTTCAAAATTTCACCATAGGAGATAAGAAGATGGGGAATTTTATGCTGGTATATTGAGCAAAATTTCCAATGGAAAGGAGGAAGGTGGAGGGATTAATGAAGGAAGGAGATCTGAAGAAAAGGAACTCTTATCTGCCCCCCAACCCATGGTCTCATAAATGAATCTTGTACTCTAAATATGTTCCAGAATGCCTATCAGAAGGGTAGTGTTCTTTCTGGTAATGATTTATTTTTTCATGTTTTGAGTAAGGCCATAGCTAACAATCCCATAAAGGACTTATTTTAAAGGGTTCACAGAGAAATCTTGGAAATAGATTTATACATATATTTAAATCTCATTGGATGTATATAAGTGAGAAAGTGCTAAATACTGGGGGTAAAAACAACTGCCATATATTTACTAAGTTTTAGACTCTACTTTTTATTTCCTTTAATGCTTAAAATTTCCCCAGGTGCAGATACTATTTTGTCAATTTTATTAAATAGAAAACTTGCTCAGAGCAATCAACATTTACACAGCTGGAAAACAGAACTGATAAAAATGAAATGGAAATTTCACTAAATCCAAAGTCTCTTCTAAGACCACAGTCACACAAGAAAAAAATAGATTAAGGCACTACCTCTGCCCTCTTGAGTTTAGAGGTTTGTTTTTAAAGCAAAATACATCTTTTTTGAGTAGTATGTGCAATTTAGTATATATTATGATGGATTATGCAGTATGAACAAAAAAAATCTAAAATCTCTGAACCTACTCATGCTGAATTTTTTAATCTTTTCCATCAAATTCCTTCCAATCTGAATTTGCTTCCATCTTTGCAAAAGGAAAGACCATTCTTTGTTTTTTTCTAACCAATATTAAACAATTGTTCTGAGCTTTTTTCTATTTCTGATATATCCCGTTTTCTTGAATCCCTTTCCTTACACACCACACTGTACTTGATTTTTTCCCACCTCCCTGGATTTCATTCCCTTTAGGTTTTTATTTCATTTTATTTTTTTCCTTTCTAACCTTTATGGAAGGAGCTCTGGTAGTGTAGTACCTAAGGCACTTGACTGCTAACCAGAAAGCTGGTGGTTCAAACCCACCAGCCACTCCTTGGAAGGAAGGTTGGACAATCTATTTCCGTAATGATACTACCTCAGACACCCAAGGAAGGATTGCTATGAGTAGGGTCCAACTTGACAGCACATAACAGCAGCAACAAAAGCCTTTATGGAAGGGGGGATATCACTCTCCAAATTCTGTTTTTGGCATGTTAAACTTTACAACTAGATAACTAACCAACATCCGTTTTCCTAGGCTACATCTCATCCTTATAGTCTCACAAGCCAACTTTCTTTAGCCAACACTGAGTTTGAACTCATACTGAGTTACAATTTCACTAAAAATCTTTCAATCAACATTTATTCATTCAATAATTTTTATTGAGGAAATATTGTGTGATAGAGACAGATCTAGGCTCTGGGAAGCCAGTGGTAAACTCAACAGATGATGTGACTGGCCTCAGGATCAGGAGTTTAAACTTCCCATCAATATCTTAAATTCAGTGTGCCCCAAATCAGGCTTTTTGTCATTTCCTACTCC
>NW_006921987.1:2927408-2928728 GCF_000298275.1 Orycteropus afer afer
GACTCGAAGGCACATAACAACGACAATATATACGTATGTATATATGTATATTTAACTTATCTAGGAATTTATCTTCCCCTCCCCTCCCTGGTAACCAGCAAAGAAAATTTCCTTCCTTTCATAAACTTTTCCCTGACTTTTTACAATAGTGGACTAATATAATATTTGTCCTTCTGTGATTGACTTATGTCACTCAGCCTAATGTCCTTCAAGTTTACCCATGTTATGTGGTGTTTTTCAGCTTCTACATTTTTCGTTAGGGTTTCATAAACACTGTGGGTCTGTATCAAAATTTGTTTATCCATTCTTCAGCTGATGGGCCCTTAGGTTGCTTCCATCTCTTTGCTACTGTGAACAGTACTGTGATGAACATGGTTATGCATAAATCTGTTCATGTCCTGCCTCTCACTTCTGTAGGGTATATACCTAGTAGCAGGATTGCTGGATCAAATGTTATTTTTATTTCTAACTTTATTATTATAATTATTATTTGTTTTAATTGTGATTTGGGTGAAAATTTACAGAGCAAATTTACTTTCCATAAAGCAGTTCATAGACATTTTGTCTCATGACATTGACCATAATACACCACAATGCAACAGCTCCCCTCCCACTTCCTCCCCATAGTTACCTCTTCCCTGTGTCTCTCCCTCCATGCATTCCTGCCCCCTGAGCTGTCTCCCTGTATATAAGCAGCCCTTCTTTCCCTCATGATTGTTCTCTCCAAGGAGTGTATCTACCTCAAGTTAATATTCAACTTGTATGACTGTCTGTTTGGCTGGAAACCACAGGTGTGGGTTCAATTCCAGAACTGAAGGGCAGCTAGAGGTCATAGTCTCAGTGGTTCCACCAGGCTCTATTGGACCAGCAATCCTGCCCCCCCCCCATTTTCTCCAAATGATTTTGAGTTTTGTCCACATTGTTCTCCCTCTCTGTCACAGATCTGCTTCCAAGTGTATGACAGTAGTAGCCAGGCACCATCTAGTTCTTCTGGTCTCATAGTCGTATAGGCTGAAGATCAGATGGTGTGTCAGTTACTAGGACTAATTGTTTCCATGAATTTTGGTTTTCTTCATTGTTCTTTGCTCTGAATGAGGAGAGACCCATCATTGCATCTAGATGGCATCTTGTTAGCTTTTAAGATTCCAGTCACTACTCACCAAGGTAGGAGATGGAACAATGTTTTGTATTGTATTTTATACCAATTGAGCTTGATGTCCCCTGTTACTATTGTCCCAAGCCCACAGGTCCAACTACTCGGTCCCTCTTGGTAGCTGCCTGTGACCAAGCAGTGACCACAACCTTGCCCCTTGTCAGCTC
>NW_006921987.1:2940698-2946776 GCF_000298275.1 Orycteropus afer afer
ATTTTTTTTCTTTTCTTTTTGATGTTGAGGTGTTAGAGTTTTCTATAAATTTTAGAGATAAATCCTGGGTCATGTATGCCATTGCTGAATATTTTTCTTTTTCCATTCTGTAGGTTCTTTTGTTATACTTTTGGATGAATGTTTTAATATATGTAAGAATTTAATTTTTAGAAGTTCTCAAATGTCTAGTTTATCTTCTGCTGTTTGTGCATCTTGGATTATGCTTGATAGTTTATGGAATAAATTAGGGCTCATAAGTGTGCCCTCACTTTTTCTTTTCTTTGATGAACTTTATAGTTTTAGGTTTAACATTTATATTTTTGATCCATTTGGAGTTGATTTTTGTATATGGTGTGAGGTATGGCTCTTGTTTCATATTTCTGGAAATGAATATCCAGTTTTGCCAGCACCATTTGTGAAAGAGACTATTTCTTCTCTATTTAATGGGTTTCAGAACTTTGTCAGAGATCAGTTGATCATAGGTCAACAGATCGATTTTTGTGTTCTTAATTCTGTTACAGTGGTCTATGTGTCTGTCTTTGTACCAGTACTAGGCCGTTTGGGCAACTGTGGCTGTGTAGTAGGTTTTGAGATCTGGGAGTGTGAGACCTCCTTCTTTGTTCTTCTTCAGTAGTGTTTTGCTTATCCAAGATGTCTTTCCTTTCCATATAAAAATAGTGAGTGTTTTTCTATATCTTTAAAGAATATTGATGGAATTTCAATTTGGATTGCATTGAATTTATAGATTACTTTGAGTAATATTGACATTTTCAAAACAAACAACCTTCCTATCCA
The DNA here is from genome assembly GCF_000298275.1 of Orycteropus afer afer. NCBI lineage: Eukaryota > Metazoa > Chordata > Mammalia > Tubulidentata > Orycteropodidae > Orycteropus > Orycteropus afer. The sequence goes on from NW_006921987.1 coordinate 2,941,494, forward strand.
TGAACATGGTTGTTGTTGTTGTTGTTGTTGTTGGGTGTCATCAAGTCATCTCCAACTCACAGAGTCCTTATCCACAGCAGAATGAAATACTGTCCAGCCCAGGGCCAGCCTCGTGATCCTTGCTATACTTGAGACCATTGTTGCAGCCACTGTGTCAATCCATCTCGTTGAGGGGGTTCCCCTTCTTCATTGACCCTCTACTTTACCAAGCATGATATCCTTCCCCAGGGAATAATTCCTTCTGACAACATAACTAAAGTAAGTGAGATGAAGTCTGGCTATTTTTCCTTCCAGGAAACATCCTAGCTATACTTCTTAGAGGACAGATTAGTTAGTCCTTTCAGCAGACCATGGTACTCTTGCATTCTTCTCCAACATCACAACTCAAAAGCATCAACTCTTCTTTGTTCTTCCTTATTTATTGTCCAGCTCTCACATGCATATGAGGTGAAAATGCCATGGCTTGGGTTATGCTCACCTTAGTTTTCCAGGACACTTCTTTACTCTTCATCACTTGAAACAGGTGTTTTGCAGGAAATTTGTCCAATTCAATACATAGTCTAGTGTCTTGACTGCTGCTTCCTTTGATGTCGATTGTAGAACCAAGTAATATGAAGTCCTCGACAACTTCAATCTTTTCTCCATCCGCTATGAAGCTGTTTATTGGACCAGTTGTGAGGATTTTTGTTTTCTTTATATTGAGGTGTAATCCATACTGCAGACTATAGTCTCTAATCTTCATCAGTAAGTGCTTCAAGTCATTGTTCTAGTTATCTAGTGCTGTTCTGACAAGAATATATCACAAATGGGATGACCTTAACAAACAGGAGTTTATTTTCTTACTGTCTGGAGGCTTTAAGTCCAAATTCAAAGTGCCATGCTCTAGGGGCTGGGTGAAAAGCCCTCAACCTTGGGGTCTTTCTTGGACTTCTGCTCCCGACCCACTGGAGCTAGAGTCATTTCTTCACTCAGACAGCTGCTGGTTGCTGAGGCTTAGAAGCCCAAGGTTGATAAGTAAAAAGGCACAGTTCCAATGTTACCAAGCCACACAGCAGACCATTAACTTAAGTCCATTGTAAGTCTCAAGGTCAGCAGACCAATGCATGCTGCTGAACAATGACATGGCTACATGCAGAGTCCAAATGTGCCATAAGATAGAGAACATTTCCAAAGCTGCTGCTTATATACAGGAAGCAGACCACATACTCAAAAGCAACTACTCAGCTGCTTGCTGTAGATTCCACCATGGAGTTGATTACCACTCTCATAATGGGGATTACTACATCCAGCTTCCCAGCTACTCAACCAGGCCTAGCCAAGTTGACATACAAACATAACCATCACAATTCCTCCCCTTATCTACTTGGCACCTGTACAGATTTTCAATGGGTGGTATCTGTACAGATCTCTCTCACTCGGTGGCTCTAGTCCCCTAGTTCCCCTAAGTGGTGACCTCACTCTGTTGGCATGGCAGGCCCCGTTCCTCTCCCTCTTGAACATGGCACCCTTGCCCCCTCACTCTTGGGTAGTGGCTGTGGCTCCATCCCACTGGCTCACATGAACGAGCAGCCCCACACTCCAGAACCAAGTTGGTGAATGCCTGGCTCTTTGAAACCTAGGAAACTGGTGGTTCCACCCCAAAAGGCCATGTTCTTACCCTTTCAGTCTGAGGCAGCTCTGCTTCCATTTCCTTGGTCTCCCTGCTTCTGCTGATTAATGCCAAAGGCAACCCAGTCCACTGGAAATCTTCCTGCACCCAAAGCATTCAGCTTTCTTTCTCTGTGGACCAGCCAACTTGCTACTCCATTTCACGCTGGTGTTTTCTACCAATTAATGCCCAAAGGCAACCCACTTCTCCAGTAAACTGCCTAACCAAAGGCATCAAACTTTCTCCTCTGTGGGCTGGTAAGGCTGTTGCTGTCTCATGCTGATTCTCTCAGATCTGCTACTGCCATCTCTCATCCCAGTCTCTGGGTTCTACTCCTGCTGTCTCTCATGCCAGTCTCTTGTTTTGAGGCTGCCATCTGTCATGCCATATGTTGGGGTCTCTCTGCCAGGGTCTTGGGTCAAGGACACACTCCACTCCTGTTTCCACATTTTAGGTATCTGTCAGAGCAGCACCCCACTCTCTCGGTATCAAATTCTGTTCTGCTTACCTAGTGCCACTCTGACAAGAATATACCATAAATGGGATGGCCTTAACAAACAGAAGTTTGTTCTCTTATAGTTTGGAAGCTTTAAGTCCAAATTCAAAGTGCCATGCTCTAGGGGCTGGATGAAATCCCTTCAACCTTGGGGTCCAGCTCTGCTTCCTGCTCCTGGCCCACTGGAGCTAGAGGCATTTCTTCACTCAGACAGTTGCTGGCTGCTGAGGCTGAGAAGCCCAAGGTTGACAAGTAAAAAGGCACAGTCCCGATGTTACCAAACCACATGGCAGGCCATTAACTTAAGTCCATTGTAAGTCCCAAGGTCAGTAGACCATGGCAAGCTGCTGAACAATGACATGGCTACATGCAGAGTCCAAGCGTGTCATAAGCTAGAGACCATTCCCAAAGCTGCTGCTTACACAGCAGACCACATACTCAAAGACAACTACTCAGCTGCTCACTGTAGATTCTACCATGGAGTTGATTACGTCTCATCATGGAGAATACTACATCCAGCTGCCCAGCCACTCAACCAGGCCTAACCAAGTTGGCACAAAAACATAACCACCACAGTCATCCTTGGGAGCTCTGGTAGCATAGTGCCTAAAGCACTTGACTGCTGATCAGAAGGCTGGTGGTTCAAACCCACCAGCCACTCCTTGGAAGGAAGATGGGGAAATCTACTTCCATAGTGATACCGCCTTGCAAACCCAAAGAGGGGTCACTGTGAGTAGGGTCTGACTTGGCAGCACATAACAACAATAACAAAAATAGTTATCCTTACTTTCAGCAAGCAGAATTGTGTCACCTGCATATCACAGGTTGTTAATGAGTCTTCCTCCAATCCTTATGCCACATTCTTCTTCATATAATCCAGCTTCTCGGATTATTTGCTCAGTATACAAATTGAATAAGTGTGGTGAAAGGATACAACCTTGACACATTCTCTTCTTGATTTTGAACTATACAGTATCTCCTTGTTCTGTTCCAACAACAGCCTCCTGATCTATGTACAGGCTCCTCATGAGTACAATCAAGTGTTCTGGAATTCCCATTCTTCTCAATGTTATCATCTCTTTGTTATGATCAACACAATTGAATGATTTTGCATAGTGAATAAAACATAAGTAAACATCATCCTGGTACTCTTTTCTTTCAGCTAAGATCCATCTGACAACAGCAATGATATGTCTTGTTCTACATCCTCTTCTGAATCCAGCTTGTATTTCTGGAAGCTCTCCATCAATATGCTGCTGCAATTGTTTTTGAATTATTTTCAGCAAGGTTTTACTTGCATGGGATATTAATGATATTGTTCGATAATTTCTACATTCTGTAGGATCACTTTTCTTTGGAATGGGTATCATATGAATCTCTTCCAGTCAATTGGCTAGGTAGCTGTCCTCCAAATCTCTTATTACAGCCAAGTGAGGGCCTCCCGTGTGACATCTGTTTGTTGAAACATCTCAAAAGGTATCCTGTCAATTCCTGGAGCCTTGTTCTTTACCATTTCATTGCAGCTTCACCTCCCTGTGACTATCCCTTCTGTATGCCCTTAGCACCAAACACCAGGCTACAGATAAATGCACACATAAGAGAGAAGATCAGTTGGGGGTAGGGGAACAGGAATATATCCTAGCCCAAAGATAGATTTCATTGATGATAATCTTACATATGAACTTGTGTCATGTATATTACAGAACCAATAGAAGGCAGAGTTGGAGTAATGTCTCAGAGACAGGACAGCCATAATCCTTGAGAGAGAATCACCAGGGCTCTGGAGCATAGTCTCGGGGCACATCATGCTCACTTGGCACAACACAGTACATAAAAATCTTGTTCTACAACCAACTTTGGTGAGTAGAACTGGGGTCTTAAAAGTTTTCAAGTGGCCATTCATGATGCAACTAATTCTCTCCTCTCATCTGGAGCAAAGAAAGTCAAAAAAAATCAAAGACATCTGGAAACAAGGATAAAATGGACCATGAGGACCTCAGCCTTCATGACCCTGAGATCTTATATTTTCTTGAAGTAGTGCTTTGTAGTTTTCTTTATATATATCTTTTGTGTTCCTGGTAAGATTTAGTCCCAAATATCTTATCTTTTTGGTAATTATTGTAAATGGCATTGGTTTCGTTATTTCATTTTCAGAAACCATTTTGCTGGTGTAGAGGAATCCAACTGATATTTGTACGTTGATTTTTGTGATAGTTGGGGTTGTGTGTCAACTTGGCTGGAACACAATTCTGGGGGGTGGTTTAAACAATTTTGATCTGGTTATTACCATGATGAGATCTTACATATATGTTTTGAGCAGCCAATCCATTGAAAGGGAGTTTCCCTAGGGGTGTGTCCTGCTTCCAAGATATATATGGACATCCTGGGAAAATGAGAGGCTCTTGTGTGGATCTGTGTGCTGCCTGCAACTGTCCATGTGCGAACAATCCACCATTTGACCTGGTGATCTTGGATTTGTCATCTGTTGGAGCCAACAGTCGGTATACTACTTGTCACCCTTGAGCTCATCAGCTCCTACAGCTGCGTGAGTCGAGAAAATCTTCCAGCTTGACATTTGATCCAAGAACTTGGGACTTGCCAGCTTTAATATATGTGAGTCATTTTCCTAAGATAAATTTCTCTCTCTACATATATGTATATATATGAGCTTTACTGGTTTTGCTTCTTTAGAGAACCCAGCCTAACACAATTTTGTATCCTGACACTATGCTAACTCTGTCATAAAGTTCCAGTAGTTTTCTTGCTAAGTCTCTTGGGTTTTCTATGTATAGAAAAGTATAGTTTTACTTCTTCTTTACCAATATGGATGTTTTTGATATTCCTTTCTTGCCTTATTGCCCTCACTAGGACTTTCAATACAGTGCTGAATAGAAGTAGAAATAGAGGGCATCATTGTCTGGTTCCTATTCACCAGGGGAATGGTTTCAGTCTCTTACTATTGTCGTTAATCTTGGCTTTTGGTTTTGTATATATTCTCTTTATTAAATTGAGAAATTTCCCTTCTATTATTATTTTTCTGAAAGTTTTTAATCAGGAATGACTTGTATTTTATCAAATATATCTTTTCTGCATCTATTGATATGATGCTTTTCCTTTATTTTACTTATGTGATTGATTC
>NW_006921987.1:2947186-2952558 GCF_000298275.1 Orycteropus afer afer
TCTGAAATAGTTTAAGTAGGATTGGTGTCAGCTCTTCTCTGAATGATTGGTAGAATTCTCCAGTGAAACCATCTCGGCCAGGACTTTTTTGTTGTTGGTGGTGGTAATTTTTTATGACCTGTTCAATTTCTTATTTTGTTACAGATCTGTTCAAGTTTTCCCATCAGTCTCTGTTAGCTTATATACGTATTGAGTTTCTAGAAAGCTGTTAATTTTTTTTTAGGTTTTCAAATATGTTGGAGTACAGTTCTTCATAATATCCTGATATTATTCTGTTTATTTCTGTTAGTTCTGTTATGATGTTACCCCTTTCATTTCTTATTCATATTATTTACATCTGCTCCTTCTTTTCCTTTGTTAAGTTTGCCAGTTGTTTGTCGATTTTATTAATCTTTTCAAAGAACCAAATTCCAGTCTTGTTGATTTTTTCTATTGTCTTCCTCTTTTCTGTTTCATTTATTTCTGCTAGATTCTTTATTATTTTTCTTCTGATGACTGCAGCCTTTTTTTTTTTTTTTTTTTGCTGCTCTTTTTCTAATTGTTGGAGATGTTGAGTTAAGGTTTTGATTTTTGGTCTTTCTTCTTTCTGGAGGTGTGAATTTATTGCTAGAAATTGCCTTTTTCTGTGTCCCAAAGATATTGGTATGCTGTATTTTTATTCACATTTTATTCAAGGAATTTTTAAATTTCCTTTTTTATTTCTTCAATTTCCTGTCATTTTTGAGGAGATTGTTATCTGGTTTCTATGCATTTGCTCTTTTTCCATTGGTCTTCCTAGTGTTGACTTCTAATTTCATAGCACTGTGATCTGAGAAAATGCTTTGCTGTATCTTAACATTTTTAAATTTATTGAGGCTTTCTTTGGGACCTAACATATGGTCAATTATGGAGAATGTTTCATGTGTTCTCCAAAATAATATATATTGTGCTATTGTTAGGGTAATTGCTCTGTAGATGCCTGTAAGATCGAGTTGGTTGATCACATTGTTTAGTTCTGCATCTTTGTTGAGTTTCTTTCCAGTTCTATCTTTCATTGATTAATTATTATTACTGTGGAACCATCTATTTGTCTTTTTAATTATATTAAAGTTTGCTTTATATATTCTGTGCCTCTTTCAGTGGGTGAGTAGATATTTATTGTGGTCATGTCCTCTTGTTTAATTGATCCTTTAATCATTATATAATGTCCTTCATTATCTCTTATTGTAGTTTTTGTATTGAAGTCTGTTTTATCAGAAATTAATATTGACACTCCTCTCTTTTAATTGCCATTCCCTTGGTATGTCTTTTTCCAACATTTGATTTTTAGTCTACTTTTGTCTTTGTGTCTAAGGTAGATCTCTTATATACACCATATTGATGATTCATGTTTTCTTATGCAGTCTGCAACTCTCCATCTCGAGTGGTGCATATAATCCATTTGCACTCAGTGTAATTATAGACAAGTGTGTATTTATTGTTGTTATTTTGCTGTGTTGCAGATTTTTTTTCCATATAATTTTCTGTGCTAAGCTTATTTTATGAGTCATGTTATCATCTCCTTCATTGCTACTGTTTCAGTATTTGCTAAATATTTGTATTTCTTCTTATCTTGATGTAAAAGTTTATTATTTTTCTTTGAGGTTACCCTGTGATTTATAATTTTCTTCCCAAGTTGAAAGCAATCTATTCTACCTCAGAATAGCCTTGACTTGCTCATCATTTAGAAGTTCTGTAACTACACCATTTATCCCCTGTTTTGGCTAGTAGTTGTTTTCATTTGCCAGTTGGTCTCTGGTTCCCTGTTTACAGTCTTGTAAACTTATTTTACTTTGGATACTTCTATAACTGAGTTGGTTTCTGAGGTATGTCATAATGTGTATTAATCATCAGTTGTTGTTTGCTGTTGTTTTTTTCTCTGTCAAAAGGACTCTCTTTAGCATCTTTTGCAAAGTTTGTCTGATTTAACCAATTCCCATAGTTTCTACTTATCTGGAAATTTCCTGATTTCACTGTCATATTTGATAGACAATTTTTCTTTGTAATTAATTATTGGTTGTAGATTTTTTTTCTTTCAGAAATTTATATATATCATCCCATTGCCTTCTCACCTGTATGGTTTCTGCTGAGAAATAAGAGCTTAGTATTATTGACTTCCCTTTGTAGGTAGCTTTTCATTTTTCCTGTGCTGCCTTCAGGATTCTTTCTTGGTCTTTGGTTTTGATGACTTTGATGATGTTATGTTCATGATTTTCTTCTGGCGTTTATTCTGTTTGGGATTCATTGAAATTCATGAATGGATATATTCTTGTCTTTCATAATACCAAGGAAATTCTCTTCTAACAAATCTTCCAAAATTTTCTCTGTGTTTTTATCTGTCTCCTCCTGATCTGGAATTCTTGTCACACAAGGGTTATTCCTCTTTGATGGTATTCCACATGAATCTTAGGCTTTCTTCATTATGCTGTGATCTCTTGTTTGATTAATCCCTTAACAATGTATTATTGAGGTATTTGTCTTCAATCTCATTAATTCTGTATTTCATTGATTCAATTAAATCCTTTGTCCATTCAACATGTTATCTCTTTCTGAAATCTTAATATTAATCTTCTAAATTTCTGTTTTTGTAACATTTCTATTTTTTTGTTTATTTGTTTGTTTGTTTTGTCACTTTCTTCTTACATTATTTTCCTAAGTTTTTAGTTAGGAATTTTTCTGTGTTTTCCTTAATTTTTCAGTATTTTTCTTGATCTTTTCAGTGTTTTCCTTGATCAATCTCTCAACCTCTTGAAGGTACACAAATATAACTTTTTGAATTCTTTTTCTGGAAGTTCCAATGTTGCTTCTTCCTCAGTAATGTTTTCTCAGTTTGTAGCCTGATCCCTTGTTTCTCCTACTTTATCTTGCATTTTAAATGTGGATTATGATGGTTTATTGTCTCTGGTAGCATAGTGCCTAAGACATTTGACTGTTAATCAGAAGGCAGCTGGTTGTTCAAACCCACAAGCCACTCCTCAGAAGGAAGGTTGGGTGATCTATTTCCATAATGATACCATATCAGAAACCCAAGGAGGGGTTGCTATGGGTCAGATCTGACTCAACAGCAGTGAGTTTGGTTTTGAGATTTTATTGTCTTTGAGATATTATGGTATTGTATATAGTGCCTAAGGCATTTGACTGCTAACCAGAAGCCTGGTGGCTCTAACCCACCAGCCACTCCTTGGAAGGAAGATGGGGCAATCTACTTCCATAGTGATACTGCCTCAGAAACCCAAGGAGGGGTCACTATGAATCAGTCCGACTTGATGGCACATAACAACAACATTTATGTTTAGTTTGTGCCCGTATATTGATGCAACTCACACAAGACTTTCTTTTTCCCCATTTATTTATTTATTTTATATATCTGTATGAGCAGGTTACTATGATCCTGTGTTTGCTAGTTATTAATTAGTACTTGTGCATTTACCACCTGTCTCCTGGTGGGTGTGGTAGAGAATGAGAGTAACTGCACAGATCTCTGTTAGCTGTTTGTAAAGAGCAGTTGAGCATGAGTTGAGCTGGTACTGCCTGCTGTCTACCACTGGTCCACTGGTGCAAAAGAAAATGGTGAATCTCACTCAGTGATTGGGGCTGCAGGTGGTTTAGGTATGTTTGGTTGGGTGGAGGTATGGTGTGGGAGGGTTTAGTAAGACAAAGTTAAATTTAAAAAATTAAAAAATAATAAAACAAAAGGACTAAAAACTCAAACCACATAAACAGGAACAATCATTAAATAAATAAATAAATAATTGCAATAAAAAAGAAGAAACATTTCCAAAATATCTTAAAAAAATGATAAAAGAAAAACAATCATAAAAGGAGAGAGAAAAAGAGGCATAGTGTCTGGGGAAGGAGGAATAAGAGATAAGAGGAAGTGTAAAAGAGGGAAAACTGCAAAAGGGGAGAAAGAAAAAGGGTATGGAAAGAACCAAAAGAAAGAAAAAAAAGAAGGTAAGCAATAAAAGGGAAGAGGAAAAATAAAAAATAAAAAAATAAAAATAACAAGAACCAAGGACAAGAAAGAGAGAGAGAAAAAAAAAAAAAAAAGAAAGGAGGAATGTAAAAAAGTATAAAAACAAATAAACAAAAGTAAAACTGTTGTGGGCAGACATGGCACCCATGCCATGGCAGGGCACAGACCAAGATGGAACCCCTGCACATCAAGAAAGTGGGTGAAGGTGGGGGGATGACCACATCCTCATTCACCAAGAGGACACAGGTTACAATAGTAGCAAGGGGAATATCACACCTCTCCAGCTGTCAGTCTTCAGTGTGGTTTCTTGTGCTGTCTTCTTCAGGCAGAACCCACTCCCAGATCACAGTCCAAGCAAGAATGCCACACTCATACACTCAAAAGAGCTGTATTTGCCCCTTGCAAACATCTAAAATGTGCTTTCAGGACAGCCACTGGTAGTTCATAGCTCCACCTGTCACCTTCCTCACTGTTCTCCCTCTGGTTGTCAGGCACCAATGCAGTCCTTGCACATACAGCTTTGGTGAGCATACTGATTCTTAGGTTGCTATCAGAAATATTCCAGCAATCTCTAGCTCCTTTCATCTCCTAATTCACTGTTTTTTTCAGTTTCTTCTACTAGCTGTCATTTAGTCCAATTCTATATGTTTCTCTTCAAAGTTTAGGGTTCCAGAGTCATCTTCTGTATCATTTCAATTTGTTTCCCATTGCTAGTTGTAGAGGGTTAGTGTAGATTTTCTGCCTGTCCTGCCATCTTGCTGGAATTCCTCATTCAGTGTTTCTTGTTAAAGCATTGCTTACTTTAGAAAGTTTTTCTGACTCCTATCTAAGAATTAGAGACCCAAATGACATTCATCTGTCTGTTTGTCATAAGTGTTGTGATGCAGGAAGTTACACAAGTAGTATTGCAGTGGAAACTCTAGACTAAGACAGACTAGGATCTGGCAATATAGTTATGAGAGATAATGACCAGTGAAAACTTTATGAATAACATTGGAACATTGCCTGATACAGTGTCTGAAGATGAGTTCTTCAGGTTGGAATGAAGTCAAAATATGACCAGGGGAGAGCCGCCTCCTCAATGTAGAATTGACCTTAATGACATGAATGGAATAAAGTTTACTGGACCTTAAATTGCTGATGTGATACAACCCAAAATGAGAAGAAACAGATGCAAACATGAAATAGTAATCAGAATGTAGACTGTACTAAGAATGAATCTAGGAAAATTTGGCAGTCATCAAAAATGAATGGAATACATATATATTGCTATTCTAGGCTCTGGTAGCATAGTGGCTAAGACACTTGCCTGCTAACCAGACGGCTGGCGGTTCAAACCCACCAGCCACTCCTCGGAAGGAAGGTTGGGCAATCCTAC
>NW_006921987.1:2953228-2954795 GCF_000298275.1 Orycteropus afer afer
TTTTTAAAACCAGCAGGGTCTCCCATGGTGGACAGGTTTCAGAGGAGCTTCCAAACTAAGACAGACTGGAAAGAAGGATAAGGCCATCCACTTCTGAAATAATTGGTCAGTCAAAACTTCACTAATGGCAGTGAAACACTCTGATATATAACTGGAAATTTTTATTAAGAGCTTTGGCATGTTGTCTGATATGGTGCCAGCAGATGAGCCTCTCAGGTTGGAAGGGACTGAAAATACAACTGGAGAAGAGTTGCTTTCTCAAATTAGAGTTGATCTTAATGACATGGATGGAGTAAAGCTTTTGGCACCTTCATTTCCTGATGCAACATAACTCAAAATGGGAAGAAACAGCTGCAAATATTCATTAATAACTGGAAACCAGAATACACAAAGTATGATTCTAGGAAAATTAAAAGTTGTCAAAATGAAATAGAATAAAACTCAATATCCTAGCCCTTAGTAAGCTAAAACGGACAGATACTGGGCATTTTGAATCAGACAATTGTACAATGTCTCATGCTAAGAATGACAAATTGTAGAGGAATGATGTCACATACCTTGTCAAAAAAGAATGTTTCAAGATCTATCTTGAAGTACAATGCTGTCAGTGATTGGATAATATCCATATGCCAGCAAAGAAGACATTATGGTTTTAAGACCATATGAAGAAGAACATGGCATAAGGATTGGAGGAAGAGTCATTAACAGCATCTTATATACAGATGAAACAACTTTGGTTGCTGGAAGTGAAGATGATTTGAAGTACTTACTGATGGAGATAAATGCTTCTTTATAATTGCACATGCACATAGAGAAAACAAAAATCCTCAAAACTGGACCAATATGCAGCAGCATGAAAAATGGAGAAAACATTAAAGTTGTAAGGGATTTCTTATACTGGATCCACACTCAATGTTCATGTAAGCAGCAGACAAGAAATCAAAAGACACATTGCACTGGGCAAATCAGCTGCAAAAGACCTCTTTAAAGTATTAAAGAGGAAAGATGTCACTTTGAAGACTAAGTAGTACCTAGGGTATTTGACTACTAACAGAAGGTTGGGAGTTCAAGCCTACTAGCAAAAGGAAGACAGGGAAATCTACTTCCATAAAAATTTATCTCTTTGGAAACCCAATGAAGGTTGCTATGTGTCAGAATCGACTTGATGACAGTGAAACCAAACCATGGTATTTTCAGTAACTTCATGTACTATGAAAGCTAGACAGTGAATAAGGAAAACTGAAGAAGAATTAATGAATTTGAATTGTGATGTCGGAGAAGAATACTGAAAAAACCATGGCCTGCTACAAGAGCAAACAAACCTGCCCTGGAAAAAGTATCACCACAACACACTTAGAAGCAAGAATGGCCAGACTTTGTGTCATCTACTGTGGTCATATTATGAGAAGGGACCAGTTCCTGGAGAAGGATATCATGCTTGATAAAATAGAGGATCAGCAAAAAAGGGGAAGATTCTCATGGAGAAGGATTGACACAGTGGCTGCAACAATGGGTTCAAGCCTAGGAAAAGCTGTGAGGATGGTGCAGAATGAGGCATTGTTTTGTT
>NW_006921987.1:2955410-2956896 GCF_000298275.1 Orycteropus afer afer
ATTCCAATTGAACCCTGTACAAGCATTTATTTACTTGTGTGATTCATAGAAATGTAAATTTTTACTTGGAAACTAAAATTTGGAGTGCCTGGTCATGTCTTACTGCAAAATTTTATGAATTAGATCTTGAATGATGATTCTATGGATTCCTGTTTTACTTTCTTCCTCGTATCTGTTATGTGGTTTATGGCTGTAACTTGTTTATCAGAGGTTTCTGCTTTGCAGCTTTTTAATATTGGTGTTTTAAAGCTGCTTCTATATATGAACCTGGGCTCCTCTCCAGGATTATGTTTCCTGCCTTCCTTTTCTCCCCCTTGGCACTTACTTCACGGAACATGTACAAAGGGGTTGCAATACAAAGACTATGAAATCAGACTATCTGGTGTGGAATAATACTTCTGCTGCTTATGCATGTATGACACTGTGAAAATTTTTCAAGTTGTGTCTCAGTTATAAAACAGAAAAAATTAATATATTTCCCATGGGGAAATCATGAGATTTAAAATATTTAATATGTATTAAATGCTTAGAATTACTTCAGAAATGTAATTAAAAATGAAACCAAATCCACTGCCATCTAGTCTATTCTTATTCATAATGACCCCCATTGGGTTTCCAAGGCTGTGAATCTTTACACAATTAGATTGCCTCATCTTCTTCCTGCAGAACAGCTGGTGGGTTTGAAACACTGACCTTCTGTTTAGCAGCCAAATGTCTTACCTATTACGCCATCAGAGATCCTTAATGAGGATCAAGAATTTTTGTATCATAGTTTTCCCCTAGAAGATTTTTTCCTTGCAATGGTATCTAAATTTTATGTTGTCGTTGTGTACGCTACAAGTACTTCTTCTATAAAATTTTATAGCTAATAGTAATATATGACAAATGAAGTGAGAATTACTACACTATGTTAACAAAATTCCAATGATTAAATAAATCACATGTAATAAGAATATGCATTTCTCCTCTACGTCTATTCTGCCCTTATAGTGCAGTGTTTAAGCACTAGGTTGATAACTGAAGGGTCAGTGGTTCAAACCCATCAGCGATTCAACAGAAGAAGATGGTCGCAATCTGCCTCACTAAAGTTTACAGCTTTGGAAACACTTTGGGGAAGTTCCAGTCTGTCCTATGGGGTTGTTGTGAGTCAGAATTGACTCAATAGAACAGAACAGTAACATAAAAGTTTCAATTTTATTTTTAGTGGTTTTTGCACTACATTGCTCATTAGTTGATTGCCAGTGCAAGTGCATTTTCTGTTCATCATCATGAGTGGCAGGATGTCAAAGAGGCTTTTTAATACTAATGAAAATGGTCAATTATGTGCTGTATCTTGATGACTAATGAAACCCTAATCAACACTAGTAGATTTATGTGCATTATATTGACATTCATTGGTACTCCATTAGATTATTATATAATTAAACATTATTATGATTATATATGTATATATATAATATACATGCATACATATATTCTTCTGTAA
>NW_006921987.1:2957220-2957736 GCF_000298275.1 Orycteropus afer afer
AATTGACTGAATGGCTACTAACAACAATAACAGCATATATGTTCTTATATAATAAAACCTCTATGTAATTGTTGTTAGGTGCTGTCAAGTTGGCTCCAACTCATAGAAACCCCACGTACAACAGAAAGAAATTTCTGGTCACACACCATTCTCACAATCTTTGCTATACTTGAGCCCAATATTGCTGTCACTGTGTCAATCCATCTCTGTTGAAATTCTTCCTCTTTTTCACTGATCCTCTGCTTTACCAAGCATGACATCCTTGTCAGAAGGGAATGGTCCCTTCTGACAACATGATCAAAGTAGGTCACATGAAATCTGGCCATTCTCACTTCCAAGGAGCACTCAGCTGCACTATATAAATGGCCTTAAATCTTGATAATTACTTTTCCAGAGAATTAAACTTCTCCTCACATTCACTCACGTGGACTTCATCAGATGGAACACACAGGAATCAGATTGACTACATCTGTGGCAAGAGGCGGTGGAAAAGCTCAATATCTTCAGCCAAAACCA
>NW_006921987.1:2959876-2963758 GCF_000298275.1 Orycteropus afer afer
TGCTGTGCATGAGGTCGCTATGAGTTGGAAACGACTTGACAGCACTTAACAATGACAACAACACTGACATTCAATTTATACTTCATGGAATGTATGCAGACTGTATTTATTTATTTTGAATATCTGATTTCAGATGTTAACTAATGACTTAGTTATCTAATGGCTTCTACTGTCTTCTATTTGAAGCAAGTTATTTGTTCTGAGAGTAGAGTTACAGATACAAGTTCTAAACTTTATCATGTCAATAATCACATTAAGTTGTAAATAATCTAATTGATTAATTTTATTATATAAATTATTACAATCTCCTAATAATATTTTGACATTAAAGACACCACTACTTATCTATAAGTTCGTCATACTGTGATAGCTTGTATATTGCAGTGATGCTTGAAGCTACTGGTATGTCATATATTGTCAGGGTCATCCATGGTGGACAGGTTTCAAGAGGGCTTTCAGACTAGGACTGATTAGGAAGAATGAGTGGCAGTTTAATTCTGAAAAAAATAAAAAAGGTGATCAATGAAAACCTTATTACTAGCAGCATAACCTTGTCAAATATAATGCAAGAATATAAGCCCCTCAGGTTGAAAGTCACTAAAAATATAAAAGGAAGAGCCACATCCTTAAAATGGAGTCTAATATAATGACATGGAGAGAGTATCACTTTCAGGGCCTTCATTTGCTGATGTGGCGTGACTCAAAATGAAAAGTAATATTCAGACTCTGGAACATGCAAAATATGAACCTAGGAAAGCTGTATGTTGTCAGAAATGAAATAGAATGCAAAAAATCTATATCCTAAGCATTAGTGAGCTGAAATGGTCATTTTGAATTGGACAATCATATCATCTAACATGCTAGGAATAATAAATTGAAGAAGAATGTCATCACATTCATCATCAAAAACAACATTTCAAGATCTATACTGAAGTACAATGCTGTCAGTGATAGAATAATATCTATACATACACACAAGGAAAACCAGTTAATATGAATATTATTTGAGTTCACATACCAACATCTAAAGCCATAGTTAAAGAAATTGAAGGTATTTACTACCTTCTGCAGTCTGAAATTGATCATACATGCAATTGAATGTATGTATAATTACGAGTGATTGGGATGCAAAAGTTGGAAACAAAACAGAGACATTGGTAGTTAGAAAATGTGGCCTTGGTGATAGAAATTATGCTGGAGGTTACAAGATAGATTTTTGCAAGACCTACAACTTATTTATTGCAAATACCTTTTTTCAACAACATGAATGGGGACTGTACACATGGTTCTCATAAAATGAAATAAACAATAATCAAGTTGACTACATATACGGAAAGAAATGATGGAAAAGTTCAATATTATCAATTAGAACAAGGACAGTGGCCAACTGAAGAACAGACCATCAATTGCTCGTATGTAAGTTCAAGTTGAAGGTGAAGAAAATTTTAATAAATCCATGAGTGCCAAATTATGACCTTGATTATACCTCACTTGAATTTAGAGACCATATACAGAATAGATTTGACAAACTGAACACTAATGACCCAGGAATAAATGAATGGTGGGATGGTATTATATACATCCTACATTAAGACAAAACATCATTAAAAAGACAGTAAAGAAAGAAGGGAGCAAATTAGGTGTTAGAAGAGACTGAAATTGCTCTAGAATGTAGAGTAGCTAAAGCTAATGGAAGAAATTATGAAACAAAAGAGCTTAACAGACTATTTCAAAGGGCAGTGCAAGAAGAAAAAGTATGTATTACAATGAAATGTATAAGAACTGAGAGAACACTGAAAAGGAAGAACACACGCAGCTTTTCTCAAACTGAAAGAACTGATGAAAAAATTCAAGCCTCAAGTTTCTATATCGAAGGATTCTATAGATAAAATACTGAATAATGAAGGAAGCATCACAAGAAGGTTGAAGGAATACTCAGAATCACTGTACTCAAAATATTAGTCACTGTTCAATCATTTAAGGAGCTCTGGGAACATGGAAGATAAAGCATTTGGCTGCTAACCAGAAGGTCAGTGGTGCAAAACCACCAGTGCACTATGCAGAAGGAAGATAGGCCAATCTACTACAATAAAGATTTATCACTTCGAAGCCAAATGGGGGTTGCTATGAGTCAGAATTGACTCAATGGCAGTGAGTTTGGTTTTGGTTCAATTATTTCAGGAGGTAGCATAATATTGAGAGCTCATGGTATTGACAGTATTAAGCTGCATTGGAAAATATTGGTGAAAAACAAGCTTCTGAATTGACAGAATATGTGTTGAGATATTTTAAAAAAAAAGATGCAATGATGGAAGCACTCATTCATTTTTGCCAAGAAGTTTGATCAACTGACTGGAGGAGATCTATAACTATGCCTACTCCAGAGAAAAGAGGTCCAACAGAATGTAGAAATTATTAAACAAGATCATTAATATCACACATAAAATTTTGCTGAAGATAATTAAAAAACAGTTGCAGCAGTATATTGACAGGGAACTGACAGAAATTCAAGCTGGATTCAGAAGAGGACGTGGAATGAGGGATATAATTTCTGATGTCAGATGAGTCTTGGATGAAAGCAGAGAATATCAGAAATATATTTATCTGTTTTATTGACTGTGCAAAGACATTTGACTGTGTTGATGCTAAAAAATTAAGAATTACATTGTGAAGAATGGGAATTTCAGAACACTTAATTTTGCTGAAGAGGGACCTCTACATAAACTTAGAGATAGTCATTCAATCAGAAAAGGTGATACTTCATGGTTTAAAATCAGGAAACACTTCTATTACAGTTGTATCTTCTTCAGTCTGTATATGCTTTGCAAATAATTTAAGGAGCTGGAGTACACAACATCAGAATATAAGAAAGCTTGAAAACCTATATATGACCATGACACAACCTAGCTTTCTGAAAACAAAGAGGTCTTGAAGCATTTACTGGTGAAGATCAAAGACTAGAACATTCAATATGCATTACACTTTGAAATGAAGAAAACTAAATTCCTTACAACTGAACCAATAGGGATCATCATAATAAATGGAAAAAAAAAAAAAAATGAAGTTGTCAAGGATTTCATTTTACTGGCATGCACAATCAACAACCATGAAAATAGCAATAAAGAAATCAAAGATCATATTTCATTGGGCAAATCTGCTACAAACAATCTTTCAAATGATAAAAAGAAAAGATGTCACTTTGCGGACTAAGATTCACTTCACTCAAATCATGGTATTTTCATTCATCTCATACACATGTGAGTGATACAAAAAGGATAAGGAAGACGAAGAAAAATTAATTCCTTTGAATTATGGTGTTGTTGAAGAATATACATTTGACTGCTATAAAAATGAACAGATCTGCATCAAAAGACATATAGCCATAGTGTTTCTTAGAAGGAAGAATGGCAAGATTTTGTCTCACATACTTGTATATGTAATTAGGAGAGACTAGCACCTGGAGAAGCCCATCGTTCCTGGTAAAGTAGAGGAAAAAAAAAAGAGGAAGACCCTCAATGAGATGTATTACACAATGGCTGCAAAAATGAGCTCAAGCATGGCAAAGATTGTGACAAAGGCACAGGACTGGGGAGTGTTTCTTTCTGCTGTACATAGATTTACTATGAGTCTGAATTGACTCAATAGTACCTAATAACAATGACTTACAACATTGAATATGTTCTCATGAGCTATTTGTGTATGATCTTTGAAGAAATGTTTGTTCAAGTCTTTGTCCCTTTTTTGAGTTGTTTTTATTGAGTTACTGTTATCCTTTATGTATTTTGTATATTAGAAGCTTATCTGGTATATTGTTTCCAAATATCTCTCCCATTCTGTAGGTTTTCTTATTACTTTCTTGGCAAGGGTCCTTGATGAATATAT
>NW_006921987.1:2964158-2967455 GCF_000298275.1 Orycteropus afer afer
TTCTTATCTATGCATTACTGTCTGTCCAGGTTTCCTTCTATGTGAATTCTGCCCCTCTGATATCTCATGGCTGATTCATCCAAGAGGTGCATCTCCCTGAGATAGGTGGATGCATCTCCCTGGGGTAGGTGGTCTGCTTGTAGGTCTTTCTACTGTTGGGCTGAGAGTCAATCCATGGATATGAATCCATTTCCAGCCCTGAATGATAACCCAGGACCATAGTCTCATGGGTTCCACCAGTCTCTCTGACCAATAATTCTGGTCATTTTTGTGTTTTTTAGTTTTGTTCCACATTTTTCCTCCCACTCTCTCTGGGATCTCCAATTTTTATCCTTATTCTGAGTGGTTGACATTGGTAACCAGGCACCATACAGTTCTTTTGGTATCAGGGTCATGAAAGCTGAGGGCCTTGTAGTCCATCATATCTTTGAATTAATTGCTTCCAAATGACTTTGATGATCTTTACTCTTCTTTGCTTCAGATGAGAGGAGACCAATATTTACATCTTAGATGGCCAATTGAAAGCTTTTAAGATCCCAGTCCCTAATCACCAAAGTAGGATGCAGAAAAAGATTTTTATGTACTATGTTGTACCAATTGAGCATGATGTCTCCTGAGATGAAGGTCCAATCCCAAAGGCCCAGGTATTCTCTCCCTCAAGGTGTTTGGTCATCTCTGAGAAGTTACTCCAACCTTGTTCCCTGTTACTTCTGTAACATATATGGATAGTTTTGTAGCTCAAGTATATATGTAAGACTATCTTCAGCCAAATTTATCCTTAGTCTTGTGTATACTCCTATTCACCTACTCCCACCTGATCTTCTAACCTGTCTATATGTTGACCCATAGCCTAGTGTCTGGTGCCACTGGTAATGCATTATGTTGTTGTTGTTATGTGCCATCGAGTCGGACCCGACTCATAGTGACCCCTCCTTGGGTTCCCAAGGCAGAATCACTATGGAAGTAGATTGCTCAACCTTCCTTCTGAGGAGTAGCTGGTGGGTTTGAACCGGCAGCCTCTGGTTGGCAGTCAAGTACCTTAGGCACTATGCTACCAGAGCTCCTGATGCAGTATAGTGTATGCAATAATATTTACCTCTTTTGTCTATATATTTTGTGCATGTTTCTGTGTCCTCCCTTTCCCCATTGTCACCACACTGATAATGGACTCTTTCCATATCACCCATCCTTTCACCCAAACCAACATGTGAACCCCAATTAGTCTGGAATTTCCCCTGTTCTTCCCTCCAATTCCCAGTAACCAGCAAAGTGAATTCCCTTCTCTTTGTAAAACTTTCCATGACTTTTTACAATAATGGACTCATACAATATTTGTCATTCTGTTATTGAAGTATTTCAGTTAGCACGTCCTACAAATTCATCCATGTTGTAGGATGATTTGTGCATTCTTTAATGTTGCATAGCCTTTCGTTATATGAATGTACCATAGTTTGGTTATCCATTCATCTGTTGATGGACATTTATATATAATTATGTTACACAATTGTGGGTAATATTGTGAAGAATAAGAATTTCAGAACATTTTATTGTTGTCATGAGGAACCTGGAAGTAGACTGTCCTGGGGCTTGGAGGCTGCTTTTCACTTGAGGGCAGCTCTATTTTAAGGACATTCCCTGAGGTAGTCACATACAGAGTGGTTATAAACAAATAAGGGAGACAAACTTGTCTGTCAGTTTGTCAACCCATGGTAGCTTACTTGTTGCTGTGAGGCTGGAGGCTATACCACTATGTTGCAAAATTCCAGCAGGGTTACCCATGATGGACAAGTTTCAGTGGAGATTTCAGGCTAAGAAAGACTTGGAAGAGGGAAGAGGCCATCCACTTATCAAACAATTGGCTAGGGAAAACTTTATGAATAGCAGTGAAACACTGTCTGATTTATTACTGGAAAATTTTATGAATAGCCCTGAAATATTGTCCAATTTAATGCTGGAAGATGAGCCTATCATGTTGGAAGACACTCAAAATTTGACTGGGGAAGAGCTGACTCCTCAGAGTACAGACAACCTTAATGATATGGATAGAATAAAGCTTTAGGCCCTTCATTGGCTGAGGTGGCATGACTCAAGATGAATAGAAACAGATGTGAACATCCATTAATAATTGGAACAGGGATTGTATGAAGTATGAATCTTGAAAAATTGGAAGATACAAAAGATGAAATGGAACACATAAAGATCTATATAATTATATATATATATATTTGTTGTTGCTGTTGTTATTTGCTGTCGAGTCAATATACACACACGTAATATGTTGTTGTTGTTGTTATGTGCCATCGAGTCAGACCCAACTCATAGCGACCCCTCCTTGAGTTTCCAAGGCAGTATCACTATGGGAGTAGATTGCCCCATCTTCCTTCTGAGGAGTGGCTGGTGGGTTTGAACCACCAGCCTTCTGGTTAGCAGTCAATTGCCTTAATATCGATCTATATAATTATATATAAGCTGAAATGGACTGGTTTTGGCCATTTTGATTCAGAAACCATATGATCTACAATAACAGGAATGACAAATTGAAAAAGAATGGTGTGTCATTCATCATCACAAAGAGTGTTCCAAGATCTGTTCTGAAGTACAGTGCTGTCAGTGATAGAATAATATCCATGCACCTACAGGGAAGGTCAGTTAATACTATTATTATTCAAATTTACCCACCAACAACTAAAGCCAAAGATGAGGAAATTGAAGACTGTTACCAATATCTGCAGTCTGAAATTGACCAAATATGCAAGCAAGATAATCACTGGTGATTGGAATGCAAAACTTGGAAAAAAAGAAGAGTTCCCAGTAATTGAAATACATGGCCTTGGTGATAGAAATGATGCTGGAGATAGAACGATAGAATTTTGGAAGACCAATGACTTATTCATTGTGAATACCTATTTCAACAACATATACGACTACTATACACATGGACTTCATCAGATCGAATACACAGGCATCACAATGACTACAACTGTGGTAAGAGAAAATGGAAAATCTCAATATCTTCAGCCAAAAAAAAAGGCCAGGAGATGTAAGCTCAAGTTGAAGACCATTAAAATAAGTCCATTAGAGCCAAAATATAACCTTGAATATATAGCTCCTGAATTTAGATAACATCTAAATAATATATTTGATAGATTGAACACAAATGACCAAACACCAAAGAAATTGTGGGAATTATGGGATGACATTAGCAACATCATTTATGGAGAAAGCAAGGTGACATTGAAAAGACGAGAAAAGAAGAAAGGACCAAAATGGATGACAGAAGAGACTCTGAAACTTGCC
>NW_006921987.1:2968160-2970717 GCF_000298275.1 Orycteropus afer afer
AAAGCAAAGAATACCAGAAAGATATTTACTTATGTTTCACTGACTATGCACAAACATTTGATTGTGTGGATCATAACAAATTATAGATAACATTGAGAAGAACAAGAATTCCAGACCACTTGATTGTACTCATTAGGAACCTGTACATAAAACAGGAGTCTTTCATTCAAACAGAACAAGGGAATACTTCATAGTTCAAAATCAAGAAGGGAGTGCATCAAGGCTGTATCCTTTCGCTACACTTATTCAATTTGTATGCTGAGCAAATAATCCGAGAAGCTGGATTATATGAAGAAGAATGTGGGATCAGGATTGGAGGAAGACTCTTTAATAACCTATGATACACAGATGACACAACTTTGCTTGCTGAAAGTGAGGATGACTTGAATCACTTACTAATGAAGATCAAAGTCTTCAGTCTACAGTATGAATTATACCTCAATATAAAGAAAATGAAATTCCTCACAACTGGACCAATAAGCAGCATCACAACAAACGGAGAAAAAATCGGAGATGTTCAAGACGTCATATTACTTGGTTCTGAAATCAACACCAATGGAAGCAGCAGTCAAGACATCAGATGACATATTGCATTGGACAAATCTGCTACAAAAGACCTCTTTAAAGTGATGAAGAGCAAAGACGTCTCCTTGAAGAATAAGGTGCACCTAACCCAAGCAATGACATTTTCAATTGCCTCTTATGCATGTGAGAGCTGGACCATGAATAAGCAAGATTGAAGAAAAGTTTATGCTGTTGAGTTGTGGTGTTGGAGAAGAATGCTAAGAGTACCATGGACTAATAAAAAGACTAACAAATCTGTCCTGGAGGAAGTGTAGCCAGAATGTTCCTTGTAAGCAAGCATGGCCAAACTTCATGTCAGCTACTTTGGTCATATTTTCCGAAGGAACCATTCCCTGGCAAAGGATGTCATGCTTTGTAAAGTGGATAAGGTAAAGGCTCTCAATGAGCAAATAATCGGAGAAGCTGGACTACACAAAATAAAACAGCATCAGGATTGGAGGAAGACTCAAGAACAACCTGCGATATGCAGATGATACAACCTTTCTTGCTGAAAATGAAGAAGATTTGAAGCAGTTACTGATGAAAGATTATAGCTTTCCGTCTGAAATATACCTCAAGATAAATTAAATGAAAATACTCACAACTAGACCAATAAGGTATACCATGATAAATGGGGAAAAGACTAAGGTTGTCAGAGATTTCATTTTACCTGGACCCACAATCAACACCAATGGAAGCAACAGTCAAGATATCAGAAGTTTCATTGCACTGGGAAAATCTGCTGCAAAAGAACTCTTTAAAATGTTAATAAGCAAACCTGTCACTTTGAAGACTAAGGTGCACAAAACCATGGTATTTTCAATAGCCTCATATGCATGTGAAAGCTGGACAATGAATAAGGAAGACCAAAAAAGAGCTGATACCTTTGAATTTTGGTGTTGGTGAAGAATACTGAGAATAACATGGACTACCAGAAAAACAAACAAATCTGTCCTGGAAGAAATGAAGCCAGACTGCTCCTTGGAAGTGAGAAAGGCCTGACTCTGCCACACTTACTTTAGTTACATTGTCAGAAGGGGCCATTCCCTAGAGAAGGGTATCAGGCTTGGTAAAGTGGCTGTTGTTGTGGTTGTTAGATGCCATCAAGTAGTCTCTGATTCATAGCGACCCTATGTACAGAATGAAACACTGCCCTGTCCTGTGCTAGTCTCACAATCATTGCTATACCTGAGGCCACTGTTAAAGCCACTGTGTCTGTCCATCTCATTGAGGACCTTCCCCTTCTTTGTTGACCTAAACTTTACCAAGCATGATATCCTTCTCCAGGAAATGTTTCCTTCTCACAATGTGACCAAAGTAGGTGACACGAAGTCTGGCCATTCTTGCTTCCGAGGAGCATTCTGACTGCACTTCTTCCAGGATGATTTGTTAGTCCTTTTAGCAGACCATAGTATTCTTAGCATTCTTTTCCATCACCACAACTAAAAAGCATCAATTTTTCTTTGGTCTTCCTTATTCATTGTCCAGCTCTCACATGCATATGAGGAGATTGAAAATGCCATGGCTTTGGTTAGGCGCACCTTACACTTCAAGGAGAGATCTTTGCTTTTCATCACTTGAAAGAGGTCTTTTGCAGCAGAGTTGCCCAATGCAAAACACTGTCTGATGTGTTGACTGCTGCTTCCATTGGTGTTGATTTCAGAACCAAGTAATATGAAGTCTTTTCTCCATATATTGTGATACTGCTTATTGGTCCAGTTGTGAGGATTTTTGTTTTCTTTATGTTGATGTATAATTCATACTGAAGAATGTAGTCTACAAACTTCATAACTAAGTCCTTCAAGTCATCCTCACTTTCAGCAAGCAAAGTTGTGTCATCTGCATATTGCGGGTTGTTAATGAGTCTTTCTCTAATCCTGATCCCACATTCTTCTTCACATAATCCAGCTTCTTGGATTATTTGCTCAGCATACAAGTTGAATAAGTATAGCAAAAGGATACAGCCTTGACACACTCCCTTCTTGATTTTGAA
>NW_006921987.1:2972084-2972520 GCF_000298275.1 Orycteropus afer afer
TGAGCTTCTCCATTGCCTCTTGCAACAGATATAGTCAATTTGATTCCTATGTATTCCATCTGATGAAATCCACATATATAGTTGTTGCATATGTTGTTGCAAAAAGGTATTTGCAATGAATAAGTCATTGGTCTTCCAAAATTCTATCATTCTATCTCCAGCATTATTTCTGTCACCACAGTCATGTTTTCCAACTACTGGTAACTCTTCTTTTTTTCCAACTTTTGCATTCCAGTCACCAGTGATAATCAACACATCTTGGTTGCATATTTTGTTAATTTCAGACTGCAAAAATTGATAGAAATTTTCAGTTTCCTCATCTTTGGCTTTGATGTTTGCCCAGTCAATTTGAATAATACTAGTATTAACTAGGAGCTCTGGTAGCCTAGTGCCTAAGGCACTTGATTGCTCACCAGAAGGCTGGCAGTTCAAACCC
>NW_006921987.1:2974871-2977435 GCF_000298275.1 Orycteropus afer afer
GATCCTACATCATCTTGAAGAGATTATTGGTAAAATGATGAACATGAAGAGAAATTGTGATAACAGCTCAGAAAAAATAAGGAATAATGTAGAGAAAGTCTCTACATTGATGCTAGAAATGTAGAGTTAAATGTACTTCTCACAAAGGTTTAAAAGGAAATGATGTACATGTTCTTGAACACTGGAGAAAATGTGACTCTTCTCATAAAGTGACAACTTGTTGAAATTATGTTTGGACGTTTGTGTCAAGGAGAATGTGTAACCAATGAACTCAGATATTTGGCTAAGGAGATTTCTGAGTGTGAGATCTTAAAAGAATGATATAGTTTCTCCTTGCTGCTTATAGTAAAATGTGGAAAAAGGAGACAATTTGAGCAATATACTGTGAAAAAAGAAACTAGAACATAAACTTTTGGAAAATTCCATTGTAAAAAATAAGGAAGCATGGCCTGAAACTGATCAGAAGAATGTGACTTTTTTGTTAAAGAAATTAGATCTGTGACTGGTGGATCTTATCAACAATCTCAAAAGAAACTCTGTCAACTTGGACTGAGAAGGACAGAGACAGGGCAAAATGAATAACAGTTATCTGCCTCCTGTAATCCTACTGGTAGAGAATAGATCAGGGAAGCCATTTGTCTTTAAACTTCTGTTGTCCTCCAAGAAAAGGGAAATAGCATCCTGGGCCAATAGGACTGTTGCGGGGAGAACTATGGGTGACACTGTCAAGGCCATCACTTCTTCAGTACAAAGGCTGGAGCCATAGCACTCTAAGTTTCAAAGGATAAATATAACACTTGGGTTTAATAAGCAAAGGTGCCAACACCTCTGGACCAGATAATGGAGCTAACATTCTTGTTTACCAGAAGAATGGAATTGCTGCAAAAAATTAAGGGATTTGGGTCACCATCCCAGTGGGCCTGGAAAGTGAAGTTGCCATCCAGGGCTGACTGGCTTCTACTGACAATCCAGAGAGTGTTGGCAGTGCTAGAATCTGGAGGGTGGACTTATTGCCCAGATGTGCCTAGAAAACATGTTCTTATGAGTCTTGAGAGCTAGCGGGATTTATCCTGCTGGATTTTGGAGTAGTTTGGTACTCATGAACTTTTTGTTCTCTCTGATTTCTCCCAATTGGAATGGGAATTTCTACCTTATGGGAATGATCAACATTGGATTTTATAAGCAGATAATTTGTATTCTGGATTTCACAGGTCCATAGAAAGGTATTTAGCTTCAGTGTGAAACATACCCAGAGTGTCACCCATACTGTATTAAGATGATAAAGAAGATAAGAGTTTGAAATTAGTGTTGATGTTAGAAGGGGTTAAGACTTTGGAAAATGATGAGATAGGATGCATTTGCATGTGAGAGTGACATAAATTTTTGGGAGCCAAAAGTTGAAAACTTATGGATTGATATATGTCTCTGAAAAAATAGGTCTTAAAGTCCTAATCTCTGTACTTATAATCTGTTTGTAAATAAAGTTTTCCTTTGTTATGTTGATTAAATCATAACAGAGTAGAAAGGGTCCTAAACTAAATCACTTCTTTGTGGTGTCTTATTCAAAGAGTAGAATAGATGCAGAGATACATATATGCAGGGGAGAAAAATTCTTATAAAGATCATCAATAAGCAAAAGAATACTTTCTATTCCTAAGACTGGATCATTTCAATCATTCTACTTATTAACTCAAATCTGCTGCTGAAATTCTCTAGTGAACTGTTAATTTCAGATACTGTACTTTTAACT
The DNA here is from genome assembly GCF_000298275.1 of Orycteropus afer afer. Classification (NCBI taxonomy): domain Eukaryota; kingdom Metazoa; phylum Chordata; class Mammalia; order Tubulidentata; family Orycteropodidae; genus Orycteropus; species Orycteropus afer. The sequence continues at coordinate 2,976,622 of NW_006921987.1, forward strand.
CCAAATTATTTTTTTCTAATTTCTATGTTTTTGTTAATATTCTCAATTTAATAATACATCATTTTCTTCATTTCCTTCAGCTCTATCTTTATATTTTTCTTTCATTCTTTGACAATATTTGAAAGAGCTATTTTAAAATTTGTATATATTATATCCAATATATAGCCTTCCTCAAGAATGGTTTCTGTTTTATTTTCCTTTTAATAGAATGTTATACCTTGTTTTTCTATATCTCTTACATTTTTGTTCTTATTGAAAACAGAGTATCCTAATATTATATGCTCATTTGAAAAATGAGGTTATTCCTTCTTCCTTTGAGTTTGCTTTTTTGGTCTTTCTCTTTTCCTCTCTTTCTATATTTAGAGGCAATGTTAATCAATTACCTTAGTGACTTTGCAATCTATTTTTTCAGAAAAAAAAAAAAAGAAGAAAAACTATTGGTGAGTTGAGAGGAACCTCCTTTAGTCTGTGCAGAATGCCTGTATGTTGAAGCAGGATTTTTTTTTTTAATGGGCATGCATCTTGTGTGGCATTTGTTTAGCTCTCTGAATTATAAACACTCAGATGTCTTTAAAGCCCCAATTTCTCAAGGAAGTTTACTTCCAGGGTTTCTATCTTGGCATCTCCATCACGCTCTTTTCCCCAAATGGCCTCAGGCTTCTCAGTTCACCTTATGATATCTTAGGAGAGTCCTGTTGCTGTTCTGTTTGAGCAACTTCTAATATGGATGAAAAAGAATATAGCACTTTGTCTTAGTCCTTTAGAAGTAGTCATGTGACTAATTCAAGCAGCCAAACATTCAACTTTGTTCATA
>NW_006921987.1:2978090-2978778 GCF_000298275.1 Orycteropus afer afer
TAATTATTGTATGCATTTTGAATCCTAAACACTATGATATCAATGAGGTAAGATTAGAGGAAGTTATATTAATGAGACAAGATATGATCTATAGGATTCAGTAGTATCTTCAGTCAATCTCTTTTGCAATACAGCTTGCCTCAGAGATATTACAGATTCCATTCCAGACCATGGCAATAAAGTGAATATTGTAATAAAGTGAGTCTTATGGATTTTTTCCTCCCAGTGCATAAAAAGTTATGTTTATATTATGCTATAGTTTATTATGTCTTCAGTAGCTTTGAGAAAAAGTTTGAAATATTGTGAGAATTACCAAAATGTGACACAGAGACATGATGTCAGTACATGGAAAAACAACACTGATAGCCTTGCTTGACACAGGGTTCTCATGAATCTTCAATTTGTAAAACACATAATATCTGCTAATTATAATAATTTGATGCAAGTTATTATAAAACAAGATATGCTTGCATAAACGATGTTAAACAAACAAACGATGATAGAGGAAGATAGATACTAGCCACTTGAAGTTCACCAAGTAGTCAAAGGGACGAGGAAGAACTTTCCTCTAGAGCTGCCAGAGGTAGGAAGCAGTTCCTTGGAATTAGTGCCTTGAATATAGAATATGAAAAAATAAATTTCTGTTTATTAAAGCCACCCACTTAAGATATTTCTGTGATAGAAGCAC
>NW_006921987.1:2979389-2980339 GCF_000298275.1 Orycteropus afer afer
ATGTCAAAGCCAATTATGGTTAGATCTCTGAAGAAAAGTGAAGAGAGCTACAGAGAAAGTCCCTATTGTCTTTAAGGATACATATGGCACCAGCAACAGAATGTTGCTAGAAATGTAGACATAAAATGAGCTTCTGGTGAAGCTTTAAAAGAAAATGATGAACATGTGATTGGACATAGAAGGAAGGGTGATGCTTTTTATGCAGTGGCAAATAACTTGTCTGAATTATGTTCACATGTTTGGTGAAAGGTAGAACTTGTAAGTGATGAACTGGATATTTGGTTGAGGATAATTCTAAACATGATTTTCAAGGGGCTGTATGGTTTCTCTTTGCCATTTATAGTAAAATGTGAAAGGAAAGTGATGGTCTTGAAAATAAACTACAAAATGAAAATAAAACAAATATTTGGAAAATTGTGTACTACAAACTAAGGAAAGAATGCTGTCTGCCTCTTGGAAGTCTATAGAGTGGGAAGAGACCAAAGGAACTAGAAATGTATCCTCCAAGAAAAGAAAAGTATCATCCCTAGAGCAGTTCTGAGATTAGCAGAACTATTGAGAGGAACAGTGGAAGCAGAATTCTTAAGTCATGAACGGTGGGTAACAATATCCTAGATCTCAAAGTAAGGGGTAGGTTTCAGAGTCAGATCTTTGCCAACTTGGTTCTGGAGTGTGGGACTGCCATTAAGGTATGTCAGGGGGATCTGATAGCCACCCAAAGCAGGGGGTAGGGGTTGCTATGCCCAAGGAGAGGAATAGTATCTGCCAGGACCAAATGAGTGGCATAACCACTCAGATGAAGGGGAATAATATGGACTACCAAAGCCAAGGGAGCACAGTTATTGTCCCAGTGGGCCTAGAAGGAGCAGGATCCCAGGGCCAATGGGTCTCCTTCCAGAACCCAAAGAACATGACCAATACCCAGAGCCTAATGGCAGGACTGTTGTTCA
>NW_006921987.1:2982959-2983502 GCF_000298275.1 Orycteropus afer afer
AGTGAAATTGGCTAAAATATTTTGTCATCAATTTTTCTGAAATTTCTTCCTGATAGTGATGGAAAGATTTTATTATGAATACTAAATCATATGAATGTGTACAAACAATATCAATATGTACAAAAAGTATTTCACTAGAATTAAATGATATTTGGCATATTTACTTGTTAATCTTAAATTATAGTTTCAGGGTGATATATCACATATGAAAACAGGCAGAAATAATTTAATAATTATTCACAATAATTATAAAAATGAAAAACAATTATTTAAAATTAATTGCCCAGTATATATACTAGCACATACAGATGGAAAGAAATTTAAATGAGTAATATCAAGATCTTGCCTTCCTATGATTCATTATCTACACAGCAGTTACAATGATTTTAAAAGGAAAAATCTTATTACTCTATGACTAAAACAATTTAAATTACCTCTGGTAATAATACAATAAGCTAATATATAAAATCCAAACTCACATCACTGTCTAAAATGTTCTGATTATCTGGACCCTGAATCATCAGCTCTAGATACTTCATTGTG
>NW_006921987.1:2985952-2986672 GCF_000298275.1 Orycteropus afer afer
AAACTAAACCAAACTCATTGCTATTGCATGAATTCTGACACATAGCAACCCCCATTAGGTTTCCGGAGCAGTAAATCTTTTCAGAAGTAGATTGCTCCATCTTCCATCCACAGAAGCTAGTGGGTTTGTATCGCCAGCCTTCTGGCTAGAAATCAAATGCTTTAAGCACTGTGTCACCAGAGCGCCTTTCTTTCTCTCATACCATACAGCAAATCCTGATCTGTCTACCTTCAAAATATATTGAGTTATGCTATATCTTTCTCTTATCTTGTGTTCCAAGATACCATTACCTCTTTTCCAGAAACATTTCCATAACTTTCTAATCAGTCTCCCTGTTTCCATTCTTTACTCTCCTTATCCAAACACATAGTCTATCCTCAACACAAGAACTAGGATGACACTTCTGATAGGTAAGAGGTGCCATGTCACTATTATTGGTTTTCCATTTCACATAATATAAAAACAAAAAACGTAAAATGACCTAATAAGCCTTACACAATCTTGCCTCCTTTTACCTATCTGATCTGATCTTCTACTTTTCTATCCCTTGGTTATGTCATGTGGGCCATTTTGTCTCTTTTCTGTATCACAAAAAATGCCAGACAACCTTTCAGCTCATAGTGTTTTCACTTGCTGTTTCTTTTTTCTAAAATCCAGTATTTCAAATATATGTAATATATTCTTTTGTTTGTTTGTTTGTTTTGATTTAGGTGAAATTTA
>NW_006921987.1:2987335-2988877 GCF_000298275.1 Orycteropus afer afer
CAGTCACTACTCACCAAAGTAGGAGGTGGAACAATGTTTTGTATAGTATGTTATGCCAATTGAGCTTGATGTCCCCTACGACCATGGTCCCAAGCCCGCAGGTTCAACTACTCAGTCGCTCTGGGTAGCTGCCTGTGACCAAGCAGTGACCGCAACCTTGCCCCTTGTCAGCTCTACTATACACCTGGGAATTCTGATCATATATTCTTAAACCACTCCCTTGCCTCTTTAGATTTTCCTTAATTTTTCCCTGATTATTTGATATCAAATTATAATCCTACAACTTCTGTTCCAAGCTTTATATTTTCAATGGCATTTATGTCTATCATCTGTGGCAAGCTCAGTGGTATCATTAGGGGGAAACAGGATGTGTGTAGACCACATGCCCTGTACATTGTTAGAAGGGATGACACCAAAGAGACTTCACGGTCCCCAAAAGTGATGGTGACAGTGGTGGTTCGGCCAGCACTGAAGGAAGAAGAGTTTTTAAGGCAGTGACATCACTAGTGTTAGTGTCACCTATCACTGTCAGTGTGTCAATTTGCCAGCAAAAATATTTTTCTCAAACTAAACCTCTCATGAAAGTATCAACATTGTGTAATTTAATGTTAATTTATGAGGTAACTGAGGAGGCTTGGATCCTGGATTTAAAAAAAGAAAAAAAAGCCTATGTGAGAATCTTTCAGACCTAATCATGTTATTGTTGTTATGTGCCCTCTAGTCGGACCCGACTCATAGTGACCCCTTTTTGGGTTTCCGAGGCAGTATCCCTATAGAAGTAGATTGCCCAACCTTCCTTCTGAGGAATGCCTGGTGGGTTTGAACCATCAGCCTTCTGGTTAGTAGTCAAGTGCCTTAGGAAATTAGAAAGTCTTTAACTGGAAGGCCTGGGACAAAACTGCCCTCCTCAACCAAATTTGGTTCACAGACAATGTAATGCAGTTCTCAGATGACTCTGTGAAATCTTCCTATTCAGAGGTCAGTGGCAGGGGAGATTAGAAGACACTTTTACCCACTCTGACTCAATATACACTGCTTTCCCTAACCTTTCCTTCCTTTTCTCCCTCCCTGGTTCCTGGGCTCATAAAACTGCATGAGTCCTCTTTTTTTTTATATACCCCTCAGCAGTGAGATGGTTGACACATCTGCAGTGAATGATCTGGGAATGTTACTGGGGAAATATAGAACAAGGGATAGTGGATACCTTCTCTGGGTTAAACCTCTTGTTATTACAGCAAGTGATTAAAGATTTGACTATTACCTTTATTTTGGCTCATTTCTTTAATTGGCTACTCCAACACCTGACAGCTCAGTTCAACTTTCTCCAGCTCAGCTCAACTCCTAGACAGAAATTACTTTTGCTTCTTTTAAAATGAGTGAAATTATTTTAACTTATTTTAAGAAAATATCACCTGTCAGTTCTTTCTATTTTTGTGCAGGTTGATTAAGTAGAGCTATGCCAGTGATATTTTTAGCTAATATTGACTAAAGTTACTTAGCCAAATCAATGCCTTATGTTAGCTGCAATAACGGGCTTAAACA
>NW_006921987.1:2990632-2995323 GCF_000298275.1 Orycteropus afer afer
AACAACATTACAAATAAAAATTACAATTTTAAGTCAATAAACATATCATTCTTTAATAACACTATTTATCAATTTCTGTTCAATTTTAGTCTCAAATTGATAACTCAAACATTATTAAATAAAAATCTCAGTTTTTTGGGATTTTTCTTTTCCTTCCTTAACAAATACATATGGATAGGAATTCAAATTTATAACAAAAATTTTCAGAGAAAGTACACATTTAACATAAATATTACGTAATTCAAATACTCAATAACTTTCATATTATCTAACAAAAATTAATAGCTAGTTGAGGTTGTCTTTTCAAGACACTTTGCAAAAAACATCCCATCCAGTTGAAATTCATTATTATCTGATAATTTGATAGTATGAATTTCTATCAAAAATTTAAGTAAAGCTTATGGAATTCAAACTTCTTTTTTGATTTACCCTTCATAGTCTCTTTTGAACTTAAACCTATAAAATATTTCTAATCTTTGTTTCTTTGAAATTCTATTTAAAATCCATATTATGCCTCATTTATCTCACACATTGCTGATATCAATGTTTTGATTCTTTCTAATGGTACAGTTGAAGAATCATTTAATCAATATCACTGCTGAAAACAAATTGTCAACTTTAGTATTAAGGTGACACTTTTTTGGTTTACATTTCCAGATTTTCTAGGAAATTACCAAAGATAATTATAGCTCTTGGGATGCGAGATTTTTTTTTTTTTCTTTCTTTCTTGCAAATCTGGTTAAGTCTTGTCCAAATTCTGGAATGCCAAAAACATATTTCTAAATTTGCTACTAATAAAAATATATGGTTTCTTTATTAGCTAAAGCTAAATCAAGAGCCTTATTGTTTGTAAGTTCATAGCACTAAAAAGATTATGCCTGTTGTTAAATGGAGCTAAAGATTTACCTCTGTTATTTAGCTGTGGCACCATATCTATTTTAATAGCTTTTTTTTCTATTGTTACAAATATAAATTTAGATACTTGAATACTTAAGTTTTAATGACATCTTGAATGTGAATGAAAGATAAGAGACTAGATATAAAAAAGACATTTAAGTATTTATTACATCAAATATTAAATAAAAATTCCTTGTCTTCATTACCTTTGATTTTGAAAACAAAAGAGAAACAGGAATCAGACAAAGACAATCAATGTATTAATCAATTGTAGCTAGTCAATTTTGTTTCACCCATCAAATCTTTTCTCTCTGAGGGAAATTATATAATTTAAAATTTAGTTGAGTGAAATTGCTGTGTACTTTTGAGATTGGGTGTCTTGCGCTGATAGGTTTTCCCTTTCTTTTTCTTAACTAATATGAAAAAGTTTGATAGCAATGTTTGAGTTTGAAAAATAAAACAACTTTGTGAGCTATTTCATGTTAAACTTCATATATGAGAGGATGTCAGAGTCAAGTTAAATTCAGTAGGATGTGGTAGACATTTGAAAAGCTGATCTCAAGGAGTGTGTCTACCACTGGAAGACCAGACTAGGGATTTTTTTTTTAACAATTGGAAGAGCAAATACAAAAATTCACATTTTTCTAGAGTTTTGCAGTAAAGCCATATTATGAGCCTTGTTAAAAAAAAAAAAAAAAAAAAAAAAAAAAACACAACCATCAAGTCAGATCCAACTTATAGGGTATCCAGCTTGGGTTTCCAAGGCAGTATCACTATGGAAGTAGATTGCCCAACCTTCCTTCCAAGGAGTGGCTGTTGGGTTTGAACTGCCAGCCTTCTGGTTAGCAATCAAATACTTTAGGCACTATGTTACCACATGACCCTTGTACTTTATTTCAATGAGCTATTCTTGGCTCCACATTACCATATTGCTTCTTTGATTCTTAAAAGTCTTCTTCTGTAAAGCTTGTTGTATTTTTCAACAGGATTCTTATTGTAATTCATTAATATTTTAATAACATTTTGGTAACACTGCAGTTTAGATGGAACAGATTCATGTGTTTATCCTTGACTCTAGTAATTGCTTAGTGCATTATAAGTCTGAAAAGTTTTAAGCTTTCTGTTAACAGTAGACATATTGATACTTATGCATGTTCTTACTATTGTTTAAGTTGAAAATGCAAGATTTAAACCTGAACTGTTTTTATTTCACAAAAAAACAAGACTATATTTGTGACACAGAAAATAAATTTCATGTTTTATTTTGAACATTATTATGGAGACACTTTATTTTATAGAAAAAAAAATATTATTATGTTTTTATGTGGGAACTGTCACAATTTGACCCATAGGTGATTATTTAAGCTGGCTTCCATGTCTTGTTAATAAACACTTAAAACATTTAGAATAATTGTATTTTTTTCTGGTAATGATGTTTCAGAATGTCTTTGTATCTTTCTTAAGCTAGATATGGAATCAGACAATCATATAATGACCTTTCATTCTTTGTAACATGAAATGGTATTAATACTTATAATTTTGACCATTGTAGTTCATATCAAACTTGTGATGGTGAGGTAGCATTGCTTTTAGGAAAAATAATAGAATCATGGTAGAAACATATTTTAAACTTAGGATGTGATATTTTATAATTAATCTCTGGCATTTTCTCATATATATATATATACATACTTAAATATGACTCTGTATCTAGGAAATTTGCCCTCTTTTGGTGATAATTTGTGTAATATCTTTATGTTGTTGTAATGTGCTGTTGAGTCAGCCCCGACTCATAGAGATCCTCCTTGGGTTTCTGAGGCAATATCACTACAGAAGTAGATTGCCTCATCTTCCTTCCGAGGAGTGACTGGTGGGTTTGAACCGCCAGCCTTCTGGTTAGAAGTCAACTGCCTTAGGCACTAATATCTTGATAGTTAAAATAAATATAGAATTTACATGAACATTTTTTTTTAAGTTTAACATTGAAAACATTTATTACAGTTTTTGATTCAACTATTTATGCCAGATTTAAAGACGACAGAAATGGACATGTGTTCCTTACACACAAAATAGATGTTTTCAATTTAACTTTCCACTATATCTTTGTGTTAAACAGGTGAGGAGGAGAGAGCTCCCAGGAAGGAAGCAGGAGCCAGGGGCGATGTCTGGAACAGGTAGGGAGGGGAGAGATCCGAGGCATGAGGGGAGATGGCAGATTGCTGCAACAGGTAGGGGGAAGGACAAGAAGTGAGCAGAGTGGTTGGAACAGCTAAGGGAGACAATCTTGTCTGTCAGTTTGTTGTACTGCAGTGGCTGGCATGTTGCTGTAAATCTGGAGGTTGTGCCAGCAGAGTTTGCCATAGTAGACGGGTTTCAGCAGAGCTTCCAGATTGAGACAGATTTGGAAGAAGGAAGAGGCGATCCACTTCTCAAAGAATTGTTGTTGTTAGGTGCTGTCGAGTCACTTCTGACTCATAGCAACTCCATGCACAACAGAACAAAACAACACCCGATCCCGCGCCAGCTCCATGATCCCTGCTATACTTGAGCCCATTGTCGCAGTCACTGTGTCAATTCATCTAGTTGAAGGCCTTCCCCTCTTTCGTCGACCCTCCACCTTGCCAAGCATGACATTCTTCTACAAGGAATGGTCCCCTCTGATAACCTGACCAAAGTAGGTGAGACAAAGTCTGGTCATCCTCACTTCCAAGGAACATCTCAGCTACACTTCTTCCAGGACAGATCTGTTAGTTCTTTTGGCAGTCCATGGTACCTTCATCATTCTTCGCCAGCACCATAATTCAAAAGCATCAACTCTTCTTTGGTCTTCCTTATTCATTGTCCAGCTCTCACATGCATAATAGGTGATTGGAAATATCATGGCCTCTGTCAGGCACACCTTAGTCCTCAAGGTGACATCCTTGCTCCTCAGCACTTAAAAGAGTTCCTTGGCAGCTAACCTACCCAGTGTTACATGTCCTTTAATGTCTTGACTGCTTCTTCCATTGGCCTCGATTGTAGAACGAAGCAACGTTAATTTTTTGACAACTTCAATCTTTTCTCCATTTATCGTGATGCTGCTCATTGGTCCAGTTGTGAGTATTTTTGTCTTCTTTATATTGAGATGTAGTCCATACTGCAGACTGTGTTCTCAATCTTCATCAGTAAGTGTCTCAAGTCATCCTCACTTTCAGCAAGCAAAGTTGTATCATCAGCGTATCTCAGGTTGTTAATGATTCTTCCTCCAATCCTGATGCCACATTTTTCTCATATAGTCCAGCTTCTTGGATTATCTGCTCAGCATTTAGACTGAATAAGGATGGGGAAAGGATACAACCCTGATGCGCTCCCTTCCTGATTTTAAAGCATGCATTGTCCCCTTGTCCTGTTCGAACAACAGCTTCCTGGTCAAGGTACACATTCCTCATGAGTACAATCAAGTGTTTGGGAATTCCCATTCTTCTCAATGTTATCCATAATTTGTCATGATCCAAACAATAAAATGCCTTTGCATAGTCAATAAAACACAAGTAAACATCTTTCTGGTATTCTTTGCCTTGAGCCAAGACCCATTGGACAGCAGCTATGATATCCCTTGTTCCATGTCCTCTTCTGAATCCAGCTTGCACCTCTGGAAGTTCTCTGTCAATATACTGCAGCAACTGTTTTTGAATTATGTTTAGTAAGATCTTACTGGCGTGCGATATTAATGATATTGTTTAATAATTTCCACATTCTGTGGGATCACCTTTCTTTGGAATGGGTACAAATATGGATCTCTTCCAGTCAGTTGG
>NW_006921987.1:2997814-2998493 GCF_000298275.1 Orycteropus afer afer
AATTACTTTTTTTTTCAGCAACACAAACCATGGCTACACACATGGAATTCATCAGATGGAGTACACGGGAATAAGAGTGACTACATCTGTGGCAAGAGGTGATGGAAAATCTTAATATCTTCAGCCAAAACAAGGCTGGGAGATGATTGTGGAACAGACCATCAACTGCTCATATGCAAGTTCAAGTTGAAGTGGCAGACAATTAAAACAAATCCACAAGAGCCAAAATATGACCTTGAATATACCCCTCCTAAATATAGAGACCATCTAAAGAATACATTTGATGCATTGAACACCAATAAATGAAAACCAGAGGAATTGTGGGATGACATCAAGAACCTCAACCATGAAGAAAGCACAAGGTCATTAAAAAGACAGGAAAGGAAATAAAGACTAAAAATGGATGTCAGAACAGATTTTGAAACTTGCCCTTGAACAAAGAGCAGCTAAAGCAAATGGAAGAAGTGATGAGATAAAAGAGCAGGACAGAAGATTTCAAAGAGAAGCTCAAGAAGACAGTCAATTATTATAATGGGAAGGGCAAAGACATGGAGTTGGAAAGTCAAAAGGGAAGAATATATTTGGCATTTCTCAAGCTGAAAGAATTGAAGAATAAATTTAAACCTCGAGTTGCAATATTGAAATATTCTACAGGCAATATATGGAATGTTGCAGGAAA
>NW_006921987.1:3001340-3002376 GCF_000298275.1 Orycteropus afer afer
TGACAGAGTGGCCAAACTAACCAATCCCAACATCAGAATTCCAGACATCTGAGAGAGAGCAAACTTCCCAGAAAATAACGTTATGCTATTCCCAACAGAAATACCTGAGGTGGATAACCAACAATCAGGAACTACTTGGTTGCTCATGGCCAATTCCACCATGATGTTTACAAAGACTTATGACTAGAAAAGCCATACCAGGTAATTTACTATAGTGCAGTTGCTTATTAGTCAAATTGTGAAGATTTTTGTTTTCTTTAGGCTGAAGTGTAGTCTATATTGAAGGTTATAGTCTTTGATCTTCATCAGGAAGTGCTTCATTCTTCATTTTCAGCAAGGAAAGTTGTGTTATCTGCATATAACATATTGTTAATGAACCTTCCTCCAATGCTGATGCCACATTCTTCTTCATATAGTCCAGTTTCTTAGATTATTAGCTCATTATGCAGATTGAGTAAGTATGGTGAAAAAACACAATCTTGACACATCTTTTGTGGTTTTAAACCATGTGGTATCCTTTTGTTCTGTCCAAACTACTGCATCTTAGTCTATGTACAGGTTCCTCATGAGCATAATTAAGTATTTTAGAATTCCAATTCTTAGCAATTCCCCAGGTGGCAGGAAACAATGGCAGACAGTGCTGTTGGCTAGAGCAGGTAGGAGGAAGCCCAGCAAGTGAGCAGAGTGGTTAGAAAAGCTAAGGGAAAAGAACATGTCTGTAGTTTTGTCATACTGTGGTGGCTTGCATGCTTCTGTGAGGCTGCAGGCTATGCTAGCAGAGGTGCCCATGGTGGACTGGATTTGGTGGAGCTTCCAGATTAAGATAGACTCAGAAGAAGGAAGAGGACATCCACTTCTCAAAGAATTGGCCAGTGAAAACCTTATGAATAGTTCTGAAACACTATCTGATATATTATTGGAAAAGTTTATGAATAGCCCTGAAACATTTTCTGATACAGTGCCAGAAGATGAGCCCCTTAGGTCAGAAGGCACTCAAAATATGATTGGGAAAGAGCTGCCTCATCAGACTAGAGCT
>NW_006921987.1:3003026-3003941 GCF_000298275.1 Orycteropus afer afer
GAAAATTTGGCCTTGGAGATAGAAGTATTACTGGAGATTGCATGATAGAGTTTGCAAGACTAACTACTTATTCATTGCAAATACCTTTTGTCAACAACACAAATGACAGCTATACACGTGGACTTTGAGAGATGGAGTACCCAGAAATCAGATTGACTACATCTGTGTCAAGAGGCAATGGAGATGCTCAATATCTTTAGTCAAAACAAGGCCAGGAACTGATTGTGGAACAGACCATCAACTGCTTATATGCAAGTTCAATTTGAAGTTGAAGACAGTTAAAACAAGTCCACAAGAGCCAAATACAACCTTGATAATATCTCCCCTGAATTTAGTCAGCATTTAAAGAATAGATTTGATACACTGAACACCAATGACCAAAAACCAGAGGAATTGTGGGATGACATCAAGACCATCATCCATGAAGAAAGTAAAAGTGATTAAAAGAAAACAGGAAAGGGAGAAAAGAACAAAATGGATGTCAGAAGGGACTCTGCAATGTGCCCTTGAACTGACAGTAGCTAAAGTAAATGGAAGAAATGACAAGATAGAAGAGTTAGCTAAACAGAAAATTTTAAAGAGCAGCTTGAAAAAAAGTCAATTATTATAAGGGAATGTGCAAAGACATGGAGTTGGAAATCCAAAAGAAAAGAACACGCTCACCATTTCTCAAGCTGAAAGAATGGAATAAGAAATTGAATCCTTGAGTTGTAATATTGAAATATTCTATGAGGAATATATTGAATGTTGCAGGAAACACCAAAAGAAGATGGAAAGCATACACATAGTCACAGTACCAGAAAAAAAATTGGTTGATGTTCATCCATTTCAAGAGGTGGTATAAGATCAAGAACCAGTGGTATTGAAGGAAGAATTCAAGGCTGCATGAAAAGAATTGGCAAAGAACAAGGCTCT
>NW_006921987.1:3006540-3007627 GCF_000298275.1 Orycteropus afer afer
ACAAGTTGTTTTTGGTCACTGATACTCAGTGCATAAAATCCATTCTTCCAGCAGTCTCTAAATTTAGGTGAGATATAGTCAAGGTCATATTTTGGCTCTCATAGCTTGTTTCTATTTTCTTTAGCTTCAACTTAAACTTGTATATGAGCAATTGGCCCCTTGTCTTGTTCTGACTGGTGATATTAAACTTCTCCATCATCTTTTTCCATATATGTAGTCAATTTAATTCCAGCATATATGTTCTGGTGAGGGCCATATATGTAGTTGAAATTTATGTTGCTGGTATTTCAAATGAATAAGTTATTGATCTTCCAATATCCTATCATGTGATCTCTGGCATCATTTCTATCACCAAAGCTGTGTTTTCCAACTATCCATGTCTCTTTTTCATTCCCAGCTTTCACATTCCAGTCACCAGTAATTATCAATGCATCTTGAGCACATATTTGGTCAATTTTAGACTCCCAAAGTTGGTAAAAATCTTAATTTTTGTAATTTTGGCTTTAGTGGTTGATGGATAAATTTGAATAATAGTTGTATTTACTGGTCTTCCTTTTACACCTATGTATGTTATCCTATCATTGACAGCATTGCACTGCAGTACATATTTTGAAATGTTCTGTTTGATGATATCTGTGATTCCATTACTCTTTGTCATTCCAAGCACAGTAGATTATGTTGTTGTTGTTATGAGCCATTGAGTAGGACCCGAATCATAACGATCCCTCCTTGGTTTCTGAGGCAGTATCACTATGGAAGTAGATTGCCCCATCTTCCTTCCGAGGTGGGTTTGAACTGCCAGCCTTCTGGTTAGCAGTCAACTGCCTTAGGCACTATGCTACCAGAGCTCCTATACTAAATCCTAGACATTAGTGCAGTGACATGTATTGGTATTGGTCACAATCATATGATAGTAGATATGATTATGATAGTAGATCATATGATTGTCTAATCCAAATGATCAATACCAATACATGTCACTGCACTAATGTCTAGGATAAAGATTTTATGCATGAACTCTCATTTTTAACAACTTTCAATTTTCCTGGATTCATACATTGTGCATTCCATGTTCTGATTATTAACA
>NW_006921987.1:3010408-3018264 GCF_000298275.1 Orycteropus afer afer
ATCTTATTCATATTTCAAGGTATATGCAAAGAATTACTGAAGTATTATGTTATTCTTGTAATTCACACTCTGCTATTAGACTGTCACCACAGAGATAAAAGTTCATGAAATCACTTAAGAAAACAAAGATCAGACATCTTTACACTAATCGTGAAAAATAACATAATTTGCCACCTGATTTTTGTATAATGAGTATCCAGTGAATGTTCTTTGAAGTTAAATTTCTAAAAATTTTATTTATTCTAAAAAATTATAATTGTTTAATACTTATAATATATATTTTTTTTAATTAAATGTGAATATTTTCTGACTTGTGATTTCATAATTTTAAAACACCTCTTCAACTAAAATGTCTAATCATATAACACTTTTTTATTGTTTGATTAGGTATGTGTGTATGGTCTGTATATACATTTTGTTCTTGTGTTGATAATTAATTGCTCATCTCTTTTTTATTAGATTATCTTTGCTTCTTTTTTTTCTGAATAAATACTGTTTTGATGATATATATTAAGAATACTTAAAATAATCTCATTTTATGCTTTTTCTTCTTTTATATTTTTTAAACATTTTTGTTAGGTGTCTTAGAGTCAGTTTTGCCTCAAAGCAACACTATGTACAGAATGAAACACTGCCAAGGCTGTGCAATCCTCACGATTGCTCTTAGTTCTTATACTTCAGACCATTGTTGCAACCATTGTGTCAGTTCATCCCATTGAAGATCTTCTCTGTTTTCACTGACGATTTACTTTATCAATTATGATATCTTTCCCCAGGGACTGTCCCTCATGATAAGTGACCAAAGTACAGTAAATTAAGTCTCACTATCTTCATTTGTAAGAAGCATTCCAGCTGTATTTCCAACATAATTTTTTTTTTTTTCATTTTTCTGGAACTGTATGGTACATTCAATATTCTTTTCCCAAACAGAAAAGCAAATGCATCAATTCTTCTCTGACCTTCCTTTTTCATTGTACAGCTTTCACATGCATATAAGGTTATTGAAAATGTAATGAATTGGGTCTGGCTCACCTTAGACTTCAGCATTAGAAGAAGAAAGATTATTAAACTGGAAAATATTTTAAAGATATATTCTAAATTAATACTCAAATTTAAGTCTCACACAGTTATATTTACATAAATTCAATAGTTAGAGGAATATGGAACTTTTTCCCAGCATTTCTTAACACAAGATATTAACTAAATGCTTCCCCAGAGGCAAGTATTTTAAAATTCAGAGTATTCATACCCCCTTTTATCAAAATGGAATAAAAAAAAAAAAACTGTTTAAGCAATAAAATCAACCTTATAACATTTTTTTGAATTGCTTCAAAATATTTCTTTTATGCTTTTAAAATTATTTGACTTTCTCACAAAAAATATATTATAATCTGTATTGTATATCACACGTTGAGAATTATGTACTTATTAGATTTCAAACATGTTGTTTTAATTTAAATATATAAAACTTAAACTAAAACTCACTGCCTTTGAGTCAATTTCAACTCATGGGTTTCTGAGGCAGTATCTCTTTGGAGGAAGTCTTCCTTCCGAGGAGTGGCTGGTGGGTTTGAACTACCAGCCTTCTGGTTAGCATTCAAATGCTTTAGGCACTACCCACAAAACCCACTGCCTTCGAGCTGTTTCTGACTCATAGAGACCCCATTAGACTTCCAAAGTGGCAAATCTTTAAATCTTTAGAGACGTATACTGCCTCATCATCATTCTGTTGAAGGTGGGTTTGAACCAGCAGCTTTCTAGTGAGCATATACCTTAGGCACTGTGCCAACAGAGTTCCTTATTTAATATGTATATCATATTTAAATATAAATATATTTATAAATCCCAGAAAACTTACTTCTCACTGACTCATCCCTCAATGGTTTTATACTCTGAAACCCATAAGATGAATCATCATGTTCACGCTTACATTTGAAATAGCATTACAATGATGCTTTAACTGATGTGAAACAGAAGGTTCTTAATTGAAAATATTTCTTCTTTTTACATTATTCAAAGGAAGTAAACAGTTTGTATCAGTTAAGAAAATTTTCAGGAAGATCTTAATCGTAGTAAGCTTTGAGTTAATCAAATGATGATAAGCACAATGTGATGGAGTGAGAGGGCATTCTGTACTATTATTTCTAACTGTTTGTTAACATTAGCTGTAAATGGAATATATTTTCCTTACTCCTATAATAAGTGATCTGGTCCTGTGATTAGTTTTAGCCAATGAAGTTTGGGTTCATGGTTCGACTTTCTTTCTCTCCTTCAGCCAGGAGAGTATTTCAGATAGGGGCTGTTTCTTCAGCATTGGTTTTGGAGTAAAGATGTGGGAAACCAAGTAATTGTGAATCTGTGTAGACTAGGGCACATGAGCAAGAAATAATCTTCTTGGCATAAGAACTGAAGTTTAGATGGTCTATTTTTACCGTAAGGAGCTCTGATGTGGTTGTAGTTAAGACATTTGGCTGCTAACCAAAAGATCAGTGGTTTGAACCTACCAGCTGATCTGTGGAAGAAAGATGAGGCAGTCTGCTTCCTAAAGATTTACAGTCTTAGAAACCCAATAGGGGTTTCTATGAATCAGAATTGACTCAATGACAATGAGTTTGGTTTTGGTATTATTACTGTGATGTTCCTGGGTAGTGTAAATGTTTAAAATGCTCAGCTGTTAATGGAAAGGGTGGAAGTTCTAGTTCAGCAGGAGACACTTGGGGAGAAAGTCTGGTGACCTCCCTCCTAAAAATAAGCCATTGAAAACCCTATGGAACACAGTTCTACTCTGACTTGCATGGTGTCACAATGAGCTGGAGGTGACTTAACTGGCAACAGGTTTTACTAGTTACTACCACAACATAACTGAAGCAAGCTAGTTGATACTGATGTGAATAAGTAGAGTTTCATGGTAACAAAAGTAAAGACCAATTTAAAATAACAATCATAGGTTCCAAGATCTGTGTGTGGCCCAAATGATTTGTACTATACTATTCACCTAAAGATTAGCAGTTCAAACCCAAACATCACATCATGGAAAGAAGACCTGGTAATCTGCTTTCCTAACAAAACAAACATAAAGCACTTCTACTTTGTAATGCATATGGTTGCCATGACTTAGAATCCACTCAACAGTAATGGAGTTTGTTTTGTTTAATCATAGGCTTCAGATCCACATGATGAAATAGTGGGAAAGTGTTTTATTCACAGAAATCATATAATACAAAAATATGTGCAATTAAATATGGAAAAAAAGAGAAAACATATAATATGGATTTGGCACATAAATATGACTAAATCAAATGGATAAATATTTGGCAAGGTTTTCAGATACTTATACTATAAAAATAGACCTTAGCTTGGATTTAAAAACAAACTATGACTGTGTGAGACTTAAGTGATCTGTAGACTCCAAATTTCTAAAGATAACAATCAGCTTGAGAAAGCTGTACAATTTTCAAGAACAGATATCAAACCTCTACCACCTTCTTCTGTCAAGACAAGTAATTGAAATTGAAGGATCACTCTCAGGGCAGAGTCAAGAACCAGAGAGAACAGTGACTCTAGAATGAAGGAGGTAAAGAGCATAGCCACAGTAAGCCCACGAAGGACATGGACTTGAGCCATTCAAAATAAAAGAAAATAAAATTGTTGTTGCAAAATTCATTAAAATATTGGAATTATTTTTTACTATAACAATCTAACAAAAGTTGACTGATACAGTGACTTCACAATAAAATCCTCCCCTACAATTTTTCCAGATATTTAAGATTTCTTTCTTAACCATTGTCTGTATCTCCTAGGCATATTTGTTGTCTTTATTAAATGGTACATTTTTTTTCCTTAGTGCTGATGTTGATTCATATACAATATATACTTTTTTTTTTTTAGAGAAGTGTAAAAGTGAATAAAATATAAAATTCTCACTCAGTTTTATTTCACAAAAATAAGTGTGAAAATATATTTTACATTATGTAAGAGACATATAAACCCTGAAACAAACAAAAGTATATATTATGGCATAGTGCCTAAGGCATTTAACTGCTAACCAGAAGGCTAGTGGTTCAAACCCACCAGCCACTCCTGGGAAGGAAGAATGGGCAATCTCTTTCCATAGTTATATGGCCTTGGAAACCTGAAGAGGGGTCGCTATGAGTTGGATCCAACTCAATGGCAGTGAATTTGGTTTTTTGGTTTATTATTATTTTGTATGTAGTTATCTTTTGTTTTTGGTGATTTTTCCCAAAATATTCTTTAAAATGCTCTTACTCATCTAATATGTTCAGTGAAGCAACTCTAAATCTAAATTATTTCTGAATAGAATAAAAAAGAAAAACCATAACATATACAAAATTTACAACATTTAACTCTTGTAATAATTTAAGAATGCAAACATTTTAGAGGATTTAACATCTGTAAGTGTTACAATGCCATTCTTTTAAATCTGGTTTCTGGTTTAGAATTGGGTAAAAGAAACCCACAGAGCAGCAAAATTGTATATTAAAATTTATTCATGTTATTGATCCTGACCTTTCTCATTAGTATTTTTTTTTTAAGTGACATTTAGTCTAAGTGTAATTTATCTTAAATATGCTGAAGGATTAGGGAATTTCAAGCAATATTAAAAGTGGTCAGATTCATTAATATTTTTCCTCTCAGTATTAAAGATGGTTGGTTAGAAATTGTTTTCTTACACTGGCAGATTAATAAGACAAAAACAAACTTCTAAATAAGATCTTTATCCTAAAGATATTAAAAAACACAAAAAACCAAAATACAAAACAAAATCTCACTAATACTGATACTTTATGTAAGAATATAAAATATATTGGGTGCTATTTGTGAATCTCCCATTAAGATTAGTTGTCATGATTTTGACATTCTGCTAGGAAAATTCAGGAGGAAATAAAAGAAATAATTTGTGTACAAATTGGAGCTAGAAAACAATCTTGAAAATAAGACATCATTCACATACACAATCCTTTACTTTGTTGGCACTCATAATTCATTTTTCAGATTATTTATGTAACTATTTTGAAAGGTTTAGCAGTTTATAACAGAAATCCCCTAAATATAATAGAATTAAATATAGAAGTTTATTTAGCTTTATATATATATATATATTGTTGTTGTTGTTGTTATGTTCCGTCGAGTTGGACCCGACTCATAGCGACCCCTCCTTGGGTTGCTGAGGCAGTATTACTACGGAAGTAGATTGCCCAACTTTCCTTCCGAGGAGTGGCTGGTGGGTTTGAACCGCCAGCCTTTGGGTTAGCATTCAAATGCCTTAGGCACTATGCTACCAGAGCTCCTACATATATATATAAAATGTATAATGAGATACACAAAACTAAAGTGACATGGGTCAGTGCATTTCTTTTTTCAGTGTTTCCTTTATTTATCTCTTATATAAAAGTAGCTTATATGTAGGTAGTAGAGACCTAAGACAATGACTCTGGGCTTCAACCTCCTTCTAGGTCATGCCACCATCATTCTCACATTTGCTTTTAATCTTGTTCCAGATGGTTGTTATAGCACTGGTCATCACATCTGTGTTTCAAGAGGAAAGATGAAATAGGACAATAAGAATTACAGTTTTCCCTTACAAAGTATATGTTGGAATGTGCAATATCATTATTGCACTTTAGTTGCCAATATTGGTCAGAAGATGGCTACATGGCTTCATTTAGTCTAAGAGCATCTGGAAAATGCAGTCTGATGCATGGGTCATATTTTATCCAGCTACATATTGGGATCCTGTGACTAAAGTACAAGAATATGTATTCATAACCTATATTTAGAGTCTCTGTCCCATTCTGTTTAGTGCTAGAATTTATTCAAACAAATCAGATTTGTCTTTCTTCCCTTCAGATACTCTTTGAAAAAAATTGGAATGTAGTGATATAACAGGTGTGTTTGGGAGGAATAAAAGATCTCAAGCCCTTTTTAATATGTCTTTTACATCCTTCTTTGAGGGATACAAAGTTAGTTTTGTGTTACTTAGAATAATTATCACTTTCTGCTATACTTTTTAGTAAAATTATTAGTTTCAATGATTTTATAAAATATTAATTAGATTCCAGTTGCTTACTTAGCTTGATATTGCAATTATAATAGTTGAGATTTTGCTTGAAAATATACAGATGATTAAGAAAAATATCAAAATCTTTTCATAATTATATATAATGATAATAATAAATGATCACTGGTAATAATAATAATAACTGGAAAGTTGAGATGTATTTTGTTTCTATGTCTCTGGGTTGAGGAGGAAGCAATGAAATGTCAAATATAGTTTTGGATATGCTGAGTTTGAGATGTTGATAATACATTTATTTTGAAATGTCTTAGAGCTATAGACCAAATATTTGAAAAAGAAAATTGAAGCTCAAAATAAATGAGATTTTTAGAAAGCAGATAGATGTTCTAAATAGTTCTAAATCTCTTGATCATTGTGGATTATATCTTAAGATACTAAGAGAACTTGCAATTGAGTCTGATAACCTTTAGAGAGACAGGCAAAAAGTTATTATACTAGAAGTACTGCAAGTTAATATGAAGTAAATAGAGTACTGTTTGTACTCTCCAAAAGTAAATGAAGCAAATGTTTTTATTCTCTAAAAAGTAAATAAATAAATGCTTTACAAAACAATATACTAGGAAAGATTATCAAATATATTGCTAAAAAGTAAAGATTCTGCATCTTAAAAACAAGTGAAAAATAGTTATTTGAATCTCAAATTTTAAAAGAAAAAAAACTGATTATCAAAGAAAACAGCAATGGAAAGAGCTACTCATTATTTTAACAGAATTACAAGGGTTGTGAAATAGCAGTCTTTATCACACTCTAATACAGTGAAATAGTAGTGGATTGAATCACTTTGGAAAAGGTGTTTTTTACTAGATACTAAAACAAGGTCAAGCTGAATGGAAATAAAATGCAAATACTGTTTCTTTCTTTCTTTTAAATTGTTATTTTCCATACAGCAGTTCACATATAGTTTGTCTCATGACATTGAAATTCCCCAAAGTGCAACAACGCTCTTCCCACTTCCTCCCCAAAGTTACCTCTTCTTTGGGTCCTTCTTTCCCATGCACTCTCACCCCCCTCCCCAGCTGTCTCCCTGTGCAAACACTGCCTTTCTGTTCTCCCATAACTGATTGCTCTGAGAAGCATATCAACCTGATGTAAATGTTCACACAATATGCCTATTTATTCTTTGGCTGGAAGCCAAAAAAATAAGTTCAGTTCCAGACTGAAGGGTAACTGGGGAGCCATAGTCTTAAGGGTCTCACTAGCAAACTTAGTTTTTTATTTTATGATTTTGAATTTTGTTCCACATTGTTTACCACTCTACCCAGGATCTCCTGTACTACTGATCCTTGTCCAAGACAGTGACAGTGGTAGTCAGGAACAACCTATTTTTTCTGATCTCATGGTATTTTAGGCGGAGGATCACATGGTCTACTAGTCCCTTGGACTAATGGGTTCCATGCATGTTTGGTTTTCTTCATTTTTCTTTGTTCTGGATGAAGCAAGGCCCTTTGTTGTCTAGATGGCTGCTTGGGGCTAAAACCCCAGTCACTACTTACCAAAGTAGGATGTAGGACAATGTTTTCATGTAGTATGTTATGCCAATTGACCTTGATGTCCCCTGCAACAATAGTCCTGAGCCCACAGGTTCAACTACTCACTCCCTCAGGGTAGCAAGCTGTGGGAAAGAAGTCACCACAACCTTGTCCCTTGTCAGCTCTACTAAACATCTGGACGTTCTTACAACACATACAATGACCTTGTTCTTTGCCAATTCCTTCAGTGCAGCTTAGACTTCTTCCCTCAATACCATTGGTTTTTGATC
>NW_006921987.1:3020686-3021796 GCF_000298275.1 Orycteropus afer afer
TTTTCAACTCTTTTAAAATCTGATTTATGTATTTTGAGGTTCTTTCATTGCATCCATAGATATTTATTATGGTTATACCTTCATGTACACTTGATCCTCTGATCATAATATAATGTCCTTCCTTGTGTAACATGGTGGTTTTTATCTTAAAGTCAATTTGATCAGAAATTAATACTGCCACTCTTGCTCTTTTATGATTGCCATTTGCTTGATATATCTTTTTCCAACCTTTGATTTTTACTCATTTTTGTCTTTGTCTTTAAGGTGTGTCTCTTGTCCACAGCATATTGATGGGTTTTGTTTTCTTATTCAATCTGCAACTCTCTGTCTCTTAATTATCGACGAGTGTGAATTTGTTGTTGTTATTTTGTTATGCTTTTTCATGGTGTCCTTGGTTTCTTTGTTCCATATTATTTTCTGTGCTGAGCTCATTATATTTATAAATCATGTTATCATTTCCTTTGTTGCTGTTGTTTTAGTATTTGCTAAATATTTGTCCTTGTCCTCTTTTTTATTGTGATGTGAAGGTTTATCATTTTTCTTTGAGGTTACCCTGTGATTTATCATTTTCTCTTCGAGTTTAGAACAGTCCATTCTATCTTGCAACTCTCTTGACTTCCTCACCATTTAGAAGTTCTGTAACTGCACAGTATTTCCCCTCTTTTTGGTTTGTAGTTGCTCTCATTTGCCATTTGATCTCTCTGGTTCTCTCTGTACCATCTTGTAAGCTTATTTTTCTTTGGATATGTCCATAGCTGGGTTATGTCATCTTGTGCATTAATGGTCAGTTGTTGTTTGCTATTTTTGGTTCTCTGTTCAAAAGACTCCCTTTAGTATCTCTTGTAAGGTTGGTCTGGTTTTATCAAATTCTCTTAATTTCTGCTTATCTGGAAATCTAATTTCACCATCATATAATTCTTGGTTGAAAATTTTTTTCAGGGTTTATATATATGCCATCCCATTGTCTTCTCACTTGTGTGGCTTCTGCTGATAAATCAGAGCTTATTCTTACTAGCTGTCCTTTGTAAGCAATTTTTTATTTTTCCTGTATTGTTCTCAGGATTCTTTCTTAGTCTTTGGTTTTGATGAATTTGATGATGATATGTCTTG
>NW_006921987.1:3021896-3028115 GCF_000298275.1 Orycteropus afer afer
TTCTTCCTTTTTGGTTATCTAACTCCAAGTCTTTGCACATTTCATTATAGTAACTGGCTTTGCCTGCTCGAGCTGCTCTTGGAAATCTTCAGTTCAGATATTTGATCTTGTCATTTCTTCCATTTGCTTTAGCCACTCTCCATTCAAGGGCAAGTTTCAGAGTTTTTTCTGGCATACATTTTGGTCTTTTCTTTCTTTCTCATCTTTTTAATGACCTTTTGTTTTCGTCATGGATGATGTTCTTGATGTCATCCCACAATTCTTCTGGTTTTTGGTCATTGGTGTTCAATACATCAAATCTATTTTTTAGATGGTCTCTAAATTAAGGAGGGATATATTCAAGATCATATTTTGGCTCTCTTTGACTTGTTTTAATTGTCTTCAACTTCAAGTTGAGCTTGCATATAAGCAGTTGATGGTCTGTTCTACAGTCAGTTCCTAGCCTTGTTTTGGCTGAAGATATTGAGCTTTTCCATTGCCTCTTGCCACAGATGTAGTTAATCTGATTCTTGTGTAGTTCACCTGGTGAAGTCCACGTGTACAGTCGTTGCTTTTGTTGTTGAAAAAAGGTATTTGCAATGAATAAATCCTTGGTCTTGTAAAATTCTATCACGAGATCTACAACATTATTTCTGTCACCAAGGCCAAATATCTCAATTACTGGTGATTCTTCTTTGTTTCCAACTTTTGCATACCAGTCACCAGTGATGATCAAGACATCTTGATTGCATGTTCAGACAATTTTAGACTGCAGAAGTTGATAGAAATCTTCAGTTTCCTCATCTTTGGCTTTGGTGGTTGGTGTCTAAATTTGAATAACAGTAGTATTAACTGGTCTTCCTTGTAGGTGTATGGATATTATCCTATCACTGACAGCATTGTTCTTTAGGACAGATCTTGAAACACTCTTTGTGATAATTAATTTAATTTGTTATGCCCAGCATAGTAGATCATATGGTTGTCTGATTCAACATGGCCACAACCAGCCCACTTCAGCTCACTAATGCCTAGGATATTGATCTTTATGTGTTCCATTTCATTTTGACAACTTCCAATTTTCCTAGATTCATACTTCTTACATTCCATGTTCCAAATATTAATGGATGTTTGCATATGTTTCTACCCCTTTTGAGTCATGCCACTTCAACCCAAGGTGGTCCCAAAAGTTTTAATCTTTCCATATAGTTAAAGCAGTCTCTACTCTGATGAGTCAGATTTTCCCTAGTCAAATTTTGAGTGCCATCTGATGTGATGTTTCATGGCTATTCATAAAGATTTCCAGTAATATAATAGACTGTGTTTCACTGCTATTTGTAAGGTTTTCACTGACCAACTGTTTGGGAAGTGGATGACCTCTTCCTTCTGAGTCTGTCTTAGCCTGGAACTTCCACTGAAACCTGACCACCATGGATAACCCTGCTGGCATTTTGCAACATGGTAGCATAGCCTCTAACCTCATAGCAACATGTAAGCCACCAAAGGATGACAAACTGACAGACAAGTTGGTCTCCCTTAGTTGTTCCTAACCCTTCTGTACCTGTGTACTTTGGGCAACTGCCTTGAAATAGAAGCAGTCCCCAATCCTCAGCCGGCCTACCTCAGACCCCAGCCTTAATACACAGCACTGGGAAAGCAGCTTCTTGGCCTAGCACCTACATGTCTCAGGCAACAGCTTTCATATAGAGCCACATCCTTCTGGTTACCTAGTGGCTCTCTGACAGGAATATGCCACAATGGGATGGCTTTAACAAACAAGAGTTTGTTCTCACAATTTGGAGGCTTTAAGTCCCAGTTCAAAGTGCCAGGCTCTGTTGTTTTGGTTGTTGTTGTTGTCATGTGCCGTAGAGTGGGCGCCAACTCATAGCGACCCCTCCTTGGGTTTCCAAGACAGTATCACCATGGGAGCTCTGGTAGCATAGTGCCTAAGACACTTGACTGCTAACCAGAAGTCTAGTGGTTCAAACCCACCAGCCACTCCTTGGAAGGAAGGTTAGGCAATCTACTTCCATAGTGATACTGCCTCAGCAACCCAAGGAGGGGACACTATGAGTTGGGGCCCACTCGATGGCACATGACAACAACAACATCACTACAGAAGTAGATTGCTGGATAAAGGCCCTCAATATTGGACTTCAGCTCTGCCTCCTGCTTCCAGTGCAGTGAAGCTAGAGGCTCTTCTTCACTCAGACAACTGCTGGATGCTGAGACAGACAAGCCCAAGGTTTAGAAGTAAAAAGTCACAGTCCTGATGTTACCAAACCACATACAGGCTGCTGAACAAGGTCATGGCTACATGCAGGGTTCAAGCATGGCATACGTTAGAGACTATCCCCAAGGCTTCTCCTTATATACAGGAAGCAGACCATGGCCCTAACGTAGCTCTTCAGCTGCTTACAATAGATTCCACCATGGAGTTGATTACCAGTCTCATCATGGGGAATACTACATCCAGCTACCCAGCCACTTAACTAGGCCCAGCCAAGTTGACACACAAACTTAATTACCACACACACCCAAGGGAAAGACAGCCTCCAAGCCTCTTGCCTGTCTATCTCAGGTCATGGTCTTAATAAAGAGCTTCCCCCATGCAAAAAGCAGCTTCCAAGGTTTCGGCACCATTTCTTGAGTAATCATCCCCAATTTTCACTTGACAAATTTCTATTCACTCTTGAAAGAGTTTCGGACATTGACTTCTCTGTGAGAAATTCTCTAACTCTGTTGTCGTATAGGTTGTTGTCGTATAGTCGTATAGGTTCTTAGCTACTGTTGAATAGATCAAAGACTCATGGGGACCCCATGCACAATGAGATTGAATCATTGTGATCCATATGGTTATCACTAGCTGAATTTCTGAAGTAGATTACAGGTCTTTCTTTCTAGTCCTTCATCTGGGACCTCTGGTGAAATCTTTTCAACAACCTAACAACACATAAACTTCCACTGACAGAAGGTGATGATTGTGCTTGAAGTGCATTTTGCAGGCCTCAAACCCTGGTCTCCCACATGGAAGGGGAGAATTCTTCCACAAAAATGTTCTTGCCTCACCTCTAACTCTAGTCCTACAATAACCCCTTCACTATTCTCACAGCATCATACATATGTCAACTTTGGAGAAATCAATTCATTTTGAGGATGTTCATTTATTTTGACCACACTGATATCTGTAGCTCCATAGATCTAAGAATTTTGAAGGTAGGGATTTTTAATTGTTTATATTTGTCGATGGCATGGAAAGTACTAGCTGCTGATGAAAATAACAGATAAAAATATATTTGAAACAAAAGTCTTCAAAAGAGCTGGAAAAGCAAATTTGAATATACCAAAGTAAAATGCCAAATTTTAAAGCCATATACAAGATGTCAAAATCACAAAATCTGAATAGGAAATAAATTCCTTAACAACAGTGCTTATGAAGAAAGTAGAGGATGTTATAATTTATTTTAATCTCAATGTCAACAATCTGGAGACAGTATTGGTATTCTATTGTTATTATTATTTTCCTAATGGCGATAAGAATGACGTACTGTTATTGTTGTCATTGTTGTTGTTAGGTGTCATTGAGTCAGTTTCAACTTATAGCTAGCCACCCTATGTACAGCAGAACAATACACTGCCCAGTCCTGCACCATCCTCACAATTGTTGTGACACTTGAGCTCATTGTTGCAGTCACTGTGTCAGACCGTCTATCTGAGGGTCTTCCTTTTTCTTGTGACCTACTTTATCAAGTATGATACCTTTCTCCAGGGACTGTTCTCTTCTGATAATATGTCCAAAGTATATGAGAATGAGTCTCACCATCCTTGCTGCAGAGGAGCATTCTGAATGTAATCCTTCCAAGACTAATTTGGTCATTCTTCTGCAGTCCATGGCATATTCAATATTCTTCAGCAATACAATAATTAAAATGTGTCAATTCTTCTGCAGTCATCTTTATTTACTGTCAAGTTTTTGCATGTATGTGAAGTGATTAAAATTCTATGGTTTTGATCAGGTGCACACGAGACCTCAAAGTGACATCTTTGCTCTTTAACACTGTAAAGAGTTCTTTTGCAACTCTTTCTAATGCATCCTCTGATTTCTTGACTGCTGCTTCCATGGGTGTTTATTTTGGATGTAAGTAAAATGAAATGTCTGACAACATCAATGTTTTCTCCATTTATAATGATGGTGCTTTTTAGTCGAGTTGTGAGGATTTTTATTTTCTTTAAGTTGTGGTGCAATCTACATTCAGCAAGTAAAGTTATCTACATATCACAGTCATCAGCAATCTGCATATCGCAGATTGTTAATGAGTCTTCCTCCAATCCTGAAGCCAGGTTCTCCTTCACATAGTCCACTTTCTCATATAGTTTGCTTAATGTACAGATTTAATTGTTGTCGTTGTTGTTGTCAAGTTCCGTCGAGTCATCTCTGACTCATAGCAACCCTACGCACAGCAGAATAAAATACCACCCAGTCCTGCACCATCTCCATGATCTATGCTATACTTGAGCCTCCATGATCCATGCTATACTTGAGCCCATCACTACTGCCACCATGTCAATCCATCTCCTTGAGGGCCTTACCCTCTTCTGTTGACCCTCCACATTACCAAGCATGACATCCTTCTCGAGTGAATGGTCCCTTCTGACAACATGACCAAAGTATGTGAAATGAAGTCTGGCCATTCTTGCTTCCAAGAAGCATTCTAGCTGCACTTCCTCCTGGACAGAGCTGTTAGCTCTTTTAGCCATCCACAGTACTTTCAGCATTCTTCACCAACACCACAGCTCAAAACCATCAACTCTTCTTTGGTCTTCCTTATTCATTGTCCAGCTCTTACATGCATATGAGACAATTGAAAATATCATGGCTTGTGTTAGGAACACCTTAGTCCTCAAGGAGACATCTTTGCTCTTCAGCACATGAAAGACGTCTTTTGTAGCCTATTTGCCCATTGCTATAATTCATCTGATGTCCTGACTGCTGCTTCCATTGGCATCGACTATAGAACCAAGCAATGTGAAGTCTTTGACAACTTCAATCTTCTCTCCATTTATCGTGATACTACTTATACATTCATTTGTTAATATTTTAGTTTTCTTTATATTGAGATGTAATCCATACTAAAAACTTTATTCTTCAATCTTCATCAGTAAGTGCTTCAAGTCATCCTCACTTTCAGTAAGCAAAGTTGTGTCATCAGCATATTGCAGGTTGTTAGTGAGTCTTCCTCCAATCCCACGTTTCCTCATATAGTCCAGCTTCTCAGATTATTTGCTCACCATACAAGTTGAATAAGTATGGGGAAAGGATACAACCTTGATGCACTCCCTTCTTGATTTTAAATCATGCAGTGTTCCCTTGTTCTGTTCAAATGACAGCCTCCTGGTCAATGTACAGGTTCTTCAAGAGTACAATTATATGTTCTGGAATTCCCATTCTTCTCAATATTATCAACAATTTGTTATGACCCACACAATCAAATGCTTTTGCATAGTCAATGAAACACAGGTAAACATCTTTCTGGTATTCTTTGCTTTGAGCCAAAATATATCAGATACCAGCAATGATATTCCATGTCCTCTTCTGAACCCAGCTTCCATTTCTGGAAGTTCTCTGTCAATACAATGCTGCAAACATTTTTGAATTATCTTCAGTAAGATTTTGCTTCCATGCGATATTAATGATATTGTTTGATAATTTCCATATTCTGTGGGATCACCTTTCTTTGGAATAGGTACAAATATGGATCTCTTCCAGTCAGTTAGCCAAGTATTACAAATCTCTTGGCATAACTGAGTGAGTGTCTCCAGCAGGGCATCTTTTTGTTGAATCATCTCAGTGGGTATACAGTCAATTCCTGGAGCCTTGTTCTTTGCCAATTCCTTCAGTGCAGCTTCGACTTCTTCCTTCAATACCATTGGTTCTTGAATATATGCCACCTCCTGAAATGGATGAACATTGACCAGTTCTTTTTGGTAGAGTGAATCTGTGCATTTTTCCATCTTCTTTTGATGCTTCCTGAATCATTCAATATTTTGCCCATAGAATCTTTGAATATTGCAACTCAAGGCTTAAGATATTTCCTGTTTTTTTCAGCTTGAGAAATGCTGAGGGTGTTCTTCCATTTTGGTTTTCTAACTCCAGGTCTTTGTGCATTTCATTATAGCAATTGACTTTCTCTAGCTGCTCTTTGAGGGAGCTCTGGTAGCATAGTGGCTAAGACACTTGCCTGC
>NW_006921987.1:3035260-3036761 GCF_000298275.1 Orycteropus afer afer
CTTTCACTCAGCCCCTAGAGCCTGACACTTTAATCTTGGACTTAAAGCCTTCAAATTTTAAGAAAAAACTCCTGCTTGTTAAGGCCCTCCCATTTGTGGTATATATTTCTTGTCAGAGCAGCACTCGGTAACTAGAATAGATAAAGTCTCATCTTTCATCACCTCAAGGAAGATCTCTTCCAACAAATCTTGGACAATTTTCTCAGTGGTTTTATTTTGCTCTTCCTGTTTTGGAATTCCAGTGACATGCAGGTTATTCCTTTTGATGGTATCCCACATGAACCTTAGGTTTTCTTCCTTTTGTTTTTTCTGATTGATCCCTTTCCAAAGAAATAGTCAAATATCTGTCTTCAATCTCATTAATTCTGTCTTCCATTGTATCAATTCTACTTATTTGTTCTTTCAATGTGCTATCTATTTCTGACGTTTTTTGTATTAACCTTCTGAATTTCTATCTGTGGATTTTGAATCATTTGTAATTTTTTATTTATTTTGTCATTTTGTTCTTGTATTTTCTTCTGAAATTCTTCTAGGACTTTGTCTGTGTTTTCCTTGATCTGTCTCTCAATCCTTTGAAGATACTTAAATATAATTCTATTGAATTCCTTATCAGGTAGTTCCATTGCTGCTTCTTCCTCAGGGATGTGTTCCGCTTAGTTTGAGTCATGCCACGACAGCACATGGAGGTCCTGAAATATTTACTTTATCCATATCATTAAGTGTGGTTCTATTCTGATGAGGCAGCTCTTTCCCAGTCCTATTTTTAGTGCCTTCTACAACAAGGGCCTTGTCTTCCTGCACTGTGTCAGACAATGTTTCCAGGCTATTCATAAAGTTGTCCAGTAATGTATCAGACAGTGTTTGTCTGCTATTCATAAGGTTTTCCCTGGCCAATTGTTTGAGAAGTGGATGGCCTCTTCCTTCTTCCTAGTCTGTAAACTGAGTTGAAATCTGCCACGTCTGGCAAAATCACACAGGTCATGAAATGAAGCAACACAAAAGGATTAATAGTTTTTTAAAAGGAACAGGGGCCAGGCAGATGCCCTGCATTTTCTGTGAGAGTGACCCCTGATGCTTTTGTTCTAATTTATTTAGATGTTTGTACATGATTCCATCATTAGTCTTAGAATCCATGCAACCAGCTTATTCTTTACAAATTAAAGTTTTACTCCTCTATGTGCTCAAGGACAACAGGTGGTCATTAAAACAATCACAGAAATCTCCTCTGGAATAAGGAGTGTAAAACCATAAATGTTTACTGGGACACAGTGACCTAAAGTATGAAACATTCCAATAAAATAAAAACATGGACTACTGGAATAACATCTACTTTTAATATTTGATATTTTGCCAATTAAGCATTTAACTGTGAGACAGACCTTGCCATCTCTTAAAGCAAACATTCTGTCACAAGAGAAGCCTTGCCATCTCTTAAAGCAAACATTCAACCATAAGAGAGGCCTTGTCATCTCTTAACTGTAATTAGAACCTGTGCCTTGCA
>NW_006921987.1:3038123-3039454 GCF_000298275.1 Orycteropus afer afer
CTTTTTCATGGATGATGCTCTAGATGTCATCCCACAATTCTTCTGGTTTTCGGTGATTGGTGTTCAATGCATTAAATCTATTCTTTAGATGGTCTCTAAATTCAAGAGGGATATATTCAAGGTCATACTTTGGTTCTTTTTTCTTTATTATTATTGTGATTTGGGTGAAAGTTTACAAAGAAAATTCACTTTCCATACAGAAGTTCACATACAATGTCTCATGACATTGACTACAATTTACCCCAATGCAACATCTCCCCTTCCACTTCCTCCTGATAGTTACCTCTTCCCTGGGTCAATTCCTCCATACACTCCTGACCCCAGAGCTGTCTCTGTGTGCATAAACAGCCCTTCTTTCTCCCATGATTGTTCTCTCCAAGGAGTATATATACGTCAGGTAAATGTTCCATTCATATGCCTGTCTTTTGTGTGTCTGGAAGCCACAGATGTGGGTTCAATTCCAGACCTGAAGTTCAGCTATGGGATATATAGTCTAAGTGCTTCTACCAGGGTCTATCATATCAGCAAAGCTGGTCCCCTTTTTTTCCAAATAATTTTGAGTTTTGTTCCACATTGTTCTCCCTCTCTATCCAGGATCTCCTACATAGATCCCCCTCCAAGTGGTTGACAGTGGTAACTGGGCACCATCTAGTTCTTCTGGTTTCATAGTTGTATAGGTTGTGGATCACATGATGAGCCAGTTGCTTGGACTAATTGTTTCCTTGAATCTTTGGCTTTTTTTCATTCTCCTGTACTCTGGATGAGAAGAGACCCATGGTTGCATCTAGATGGCTGCTTGCAAGCTTTTAAGATCCCATTCGCTACTTGCCAAAATAGGAGGTGGAATGATGTTTTGTGTAGTTATGTTATGACAATTGAGCTTGATGTCCCCTGCAATTATGGTCATGAGCCCACAGGTTCAACTACTTGCTCCCCCTGGATAGCTGGCTGTGTTCAAGAAATCACTACATAGTTGTCCCTTGTCAGCTTTACTATACACCTGGGAATTCTTACAGAACATAAAAATATACTAGTAGAACCACTGTCTGCCAACCCTATACATGGTCTTGGGTACACTCCCCATTTCATAGACATATCTAATAGTTCAGCCTGTCCACCCATCTATCCACATGTATAGCTATGTTTGCCTTCACTGCCAACACAGTGCTGTATGTGCAAAAGGGTTCATCTCTGTTGCCTGCGGCTCTCATGTACTTTTCTATCTTCCTCTTCCTCAATGCCACCATGTTGATCATTCACATTTAGTACATTTGGTGAATACTTCATATTCACCCAAATCAATAGTTATCTCTACCTATCTAACAGTATTT
>NW_006921987.1:3039554-3062285 GCF_000298275.1 Orycteropus afer afer
TCAAAGTTTTCCATAATTTTACACACATTTGAATGCCTTTGAATAGTCAATAAAACACTGGTAAGCCTCTATCCCATATTCTCTGCTTTCAGCCAAGATCTATCTGACATCAGCAATAATATCCCTCCTTCCAAGCCCTGCTCTGAATCTTGTTTGAATTTCTGGCCATTCTCTGTCAATGTACATCTATAACTGTTTTTGTAATTGTCTTCACTGATATTTTACTTTCTTGTGATAGTAATAGTATCATTTGATAATTTCTGCATTCTTTTGGATCACCTCTCTTTTGACTGGACACAAATACAGATCTCTTCCAGTCAATGGGCCAGTTAGCTGTCTTCCAAATTTCTTGGTATAGATGAGTGATTGCTTTGGGCATTACATTAATTTGTTGAAACATCTCAATTAATATTCTGTAAATTCTTGGAGCCTTGTCTCTGACTAATGCCTTCAGGGAGGCTGTACTTGTTCCTTTCATACTATTGGTTCTTGGTCATATATATGCCTCCTGGAATGGTTGAACTTTAACAAGTTCTTTATGGTATAGCGATTCTGTACATTCATTATATTGCCTTTTGATACTTACTGAATAATTTTGAATTTTTCCTGTAGGACCCTTCAATATTGCAAGTTGAAGACTGAATTTTGTTTTCAGTTCTTTCAGCTTGAGAAATACTGAGGATGTTCTTTTCTTTTGGTCAAAGACAAATAGACCAGGTCTTTGCATTTCTTTATAATACATTACTTTGTCTTCTCGAACTGCCATTTGAAATCTATTCAGATCTTTTACTTCATCTTTTCTTCCATTTGTATTAGCTATTATACATTTCAGAAGATGTTTCATAGTCTCATTGAACATGCATTTTGGTCTTTTCTTTCCTTATTGTCTTTTGAACAACCTTTTTCTTTCTTGTGAATGATGTCTTTGATGTCATCCTACAACTTGTCTCAATTGATTCAATGTGTTAAATCTGTTCTTGAGATGGTGTCTAAATTCAGGTGGGATATAATTAAAGTCATAATTTGTCTTTTGAGAACTTATTTTAATTTTCTTCAATTTGAACCTAAACTGAATTTGATCAACTTATTTTTTTTTTTTAAACATTTGTTCCCCAGTCTTTTTTTCATTAATAGTATGAGTTTCTACATCTTCTCTTTCCATAGATGTAATCTATTTGTATTCTATTGGCTAGACCAAATGTAGAATATCTGTTGATATTGTTGAAAATATATTTCCAATGAATAGGCCATTGGTCTTGCATAATCCTGTCATGCAAGCTCCAGAGTAATTTTTATTACCAAGGGCATATTTTCCAACTACAAATCCTCCTTCTTTGTTTACAACTTTCTCATTCCAATGACAAGTAATTATCCATTCATGTTGGTTGCATGTGTCATCAATTTTAGACTGAACAAGTTGGTGAAAAATCTTGAATTTTTTTTTTCAATCTTCAGCATTTATGATTGGTGTGTAAAAAATATATTTCTCTGACAATTGAATTTAGAAGGTACTAATTATTCAACGTGTGAATTAGAAGATATAATGAACTGTGAAACACCTTGGAAATATCTAAATATCTGGAACAATCTCTGCAGAAAAGTCAAAATCTCAAAAATAGTGTACAGAATTTCATAGACTTCACAGATCCCATTTAATCTGTAAGTGTTTCAAGTCATCTTCACTTTCAGCACTTACTGAATTGAAGCATTTACTGATGAAGCTTGAAGAATACAGTCTGCAGTATGGATTACATCTCAATATAAAGAAAACAAAAATCCTCACAGCTGGACCCATAAACAGCATCATGATAAATGGAGAAAAGATTGAAGTTGTCAAAGACTTCACATTGCTTGGTTCTACAATTGACATCAATGGAAGCAGCAGTCAAGGCATCAGACATCATATAGCACTGAGCAATCTGGCTGCAAAGGACCTCTTTCAAGTGATGAAGAACAAAGATGTCTCTCTGAGGATTAAGGTGTGCCTACCACAAGCTATGGTATTTTCAATTGCCTCATATGCATATGAGAGCTGGACAATGAATAAGGAAGACCAAAGAAGGATTGAGGTTTTTGAGCTGTGTTGTTGGCGAAGAATGCTGAAAGTGCCATAGACTGCTAAAAGAGCTAACAGGTCTATCCTGGAGGAAGTGCAGCAACAATGCCCCTTGGAGGGGAGAATGGCCAGACTTCATTTCACCTACTTTGGTCATGTTGTTAGAAGGGACCATTCCCTGGAGAAGGATGTCATGCTTGGTAAGGTGGGTGGAGGGTCTATGAACTAAGGAAAAATCCTCAATGGGATGGTTTGACACCATGGCTGCAGCAATGGGATCAAGTATAGTAAGGATCATGGAGCTGATGTAGGACTCGGTAGTGTTTCATTCTGCTGTACATAGAGTCGTTATGAGTCAGACAGCACCTAACAACAACAAACAACATTTAATCTGTAAAAGAAGTCTTCTGTTTCTCTATCCCCACCTGCTAAGTGGATCTGTTGTTGTTGTTGTTGTTATTTGCCATCGAGTCGGCCCCGACTCATAGCGACCCCTCCTTGGGTTTCCGAGGCAGTATCACTAAGGAAGTAGGAATGCCCAACCTTCCTTCTGAGGAGTGGCTGGTGGGTTTGAACCACCAGCCTTCTGGTTAGCAGTCAAGTGCCTTAGGCACTATGCTACCAGTGGATCTAGTAATAGATAATCTTTGTAAAGATTTTTATAATTTCCTGATACAATCAATAGTTTTTGAAATTATATAGTTATATGTACCTCAAAAGATAGAACTAAATAAACTAAATCTAAAGTATTTAGAAAAGCCTCTGGAACATAAATGCCAATAATAATAATAATTATTAACATTAAAGGAAAAATAGACAAGCATGTATAAATACAGTTTTACAATAAGTGGCAACTTAATATGATAATTTCAAAGCTATTATTTTAAGTTTTAAATGTAATGAATATCCATTACTGCTTGAATTATTTCATTTGAAAGGATGAGGATGAGGTTGGTTTCTATGAGGCAGAAATTAAAGATATCCCAAATGTTCAACTTTTCCAAAGTTCTATACCACTCCATTATCTCTGCCACCATCTCCTCCTCCTGCCCTCAGCCCTCTCTCTCCTGTCTTCTTGTTGTTAGGTACCATCGAGTTGGCTCTGACTCATAGTACCTCATGAACAATAGTAGGAAACACTGTCAGTCCTGTGCCAGCTTCACAATCCTTGCCATACCTGAGCCCATCATTGCAACCACCGTGTCAATCCATCTCATTGAGGGCCTTCCTTGACCCTCCACTTTACCAAGCATGATATGCTTCTCCAAGGAACAATCCCTTCCAACGACATGACCAAAATAGATAAAATGAAATCTGGTCATTCTCACTTCCAAGGAGCATTCTGGCTGCACTTCTTCCAGAATAGGTTTGTTCATTCTTTTGGAAATCCATGGTACTTTCAACATTCTTCACCAACACCACAACTCTTCTTCAGTCTTCCATATTCATTGTTCAGCTTTCACATGCATATGAGGCAAACGAAAATACCATGGATTGGGTCAGGTGAACCTTAGTCTTTAAGGAGACATCCTTGCTCTTCAGCACTTTAAGGAGATCATTTGCAGCAGATTTGTCCAGTGCAATATGTCGTCTGATGTCTTGACTGTTGTTTCCATTGGTGTTGATTGTGGAACCAAATACTATGAAGTCTTTAGCAAATTCAATCTTTTCTCCATTTATTGTGATGATGCTTATTGGTCCAGTGGTGAGAACTTTTGTTTTTGTTGTGTTGAGATATACTCCATACTGTAGACTGTAGTCTTTAATCTTCATCAGTAATTGCTTCAAGTCATCCTCATCAGCAAGCAAAGTTGTGTCATCTTTGTATTGCAGGTTATTAATGAGTCTTCTTCCAATCCTGATACCATGCTCTTCTTCATATCATCCAGCTACTCGAATTATTTGTTCAGCATAAAGATTGAATAAATATGGTGAAACAATACAACTCTGACACACTCCTTCCCTGATTTTAAACCATGTGGCATCCCCTTGTTCTCGTCTGTGTATAGGTTCCTCATGAGTACAATCAAATGTTCTGGAATTCCCATATTTCTCAAAGTTATCCATAATTTATTATGATCCACACAATTGAATGCTTTTCCATAGCTAATTAAACACAAATAAACATCTTTCTGGTATTCTTTCCTTTCAGCCAAGATCCATCTGACATCAGCAATGATATCCCTCATTCCACATCTTATTATTAATTCAGCTTGCATTTGGAAGTTCTCTGTCAATATACTGCTGTAACCATTTTTGTGTTATCTTCAGCAAGATTTTATTTGCATGTGATATTAATATTGTCAAAAAGTTTCCACATTCTGTGGGATCCTCTTTCTTTGGAATAGGTACAAATATGGATCTTTTCCAATCAGTTGGCCAGGTAGTTGTCTTTCAAATTTCTTGGCATAGGCAAGTGAGTGCTTCCAGCACAGCATCTGTTTGTTGAAACATCTCAATGGGTATTCTGTCAGTTTCTGGAACCTTGTTCTTCACCAGTTTCTTCAGTGCAGCTTCAACTTCTTCCTTCAACAGCATTGGTTCTTGATGATGTGCCACTTCCAGAAATGGATGAGCATTGACCAATTCTTTTTGGTACGGTGACTCTGTGTTTTTCTTCCATGTTCTTTAATGTTTCCTGTATCATTTAATATTTTGCCCATGGAATCTTTCAATATTATAACTTGAGGTTTGGATGTTTTCTTCA
This sequence comes from Orycteropus afer afer, assembly GCF_000298275.1. Lineage (NCBI taxonomy): Eukaryota > Metazoa > Chordata > Mammalia > Tubulidentata > Orycteropodidae > Orycteropus > Orycteropus afer. The sequence continues at coordinate 3,044,318 of NW_006921987.1, forward strand.
GTTCTTTCAGCTTAAGAAATGCTGAATGTGTTCTTTCTTTTTCGGTTTTCTAGCTCCAGGTCTTTGCACATTTCATTACAATAATTTATCTCCTCAAGCTGCTCTTTGAAAACTTCTGTTCAGCTCTTTTATCTTGTCATTTCTTCCTTTTGCTTTAGCTACTGTTGGTTCAAGGGAAAGTTTCAGAGTCTCTTCTGACATCCGTGTTGTTTTTTCTTCCCTTCTTGTCTTTCTAATGACCCTTTGGTTTCTTCATGGATAATATTCTTGATGGTATCCCACAATTCCTCTGGTTTTTGGTCATTTGTGTTCAATGCACCAAATCTGTTCTTTGGATGGACTGTAAATTAAAGAGAGATATAATCAAGGTAATATTTTGGCTCTCATGGACTTGTTTCAATTGTCTTCAGCTTCAACTTGAACTTGACAGGAGCAGTCAATTGATGGTCTATTCCCCAATCTGCTCCTGACCTTGTTTTGGCTGAAGATATTGAGCTTCTCCATCACATCTTTCCACAGACAAAGTCAATCTGATTCCTGTGTACTTCATCTTGTGAAGTTCACATTGATAGCTGCTGTTTGTGTTGTTGAAATAATGTATTTGTGATGAGTAAGTCATTGGTCTTGCAAAATTCTATCATGCGATCTCTGGAGTTATTTCTATCACCAAGTCTGCATTTTCCAACTACTGGTGATTCTTTGTTTATAACATTTGCATTCTAATCACCAGTGATAATTAACACACTTGGTTGTATGATTGGTCAATTTCAGACTACAGAAGTTGGTAAAATCTTCAATTTCCTCATCTTTGGCTTTGGTGGTTAGTGCGTTAATTTGAATGAGAGTAGTATTAACTGGTCTTTCTCTTAAGTGTATAAATATTATCCTATCACCAACAGCATTGTATTTCAGGATAGATCTGGATAAGTTCCTTGTGATGATGAATGCCATGCCATTCTACTTCAATTTGTCATTCCCGGCATAGTACATCATATGATTGTCTGATTCAAAATGACCAAAACCCATCCATTTCAGCTCACTAATGACTATAATATTGATCTTTATGTGTCCTGTTTCATTTTTGACAACTTCCAATTTTTCTGGATTCATACTTCATACATTCTATGATCTGATTATCAATGGATGTTTGCAGCTGTTTCTTCCCAAGAATTGTGTCACATCAGCAAATAGAGGTCCCAAAAGCTTTATTTCATCTACATCATTAAAGTCAGCTCCACACTGAGGAAGCAGCTCTTGCCCAGTTATATTTTGAGTGCCTTCCCACCTGAGGGGGTCATCTCCCAGCACTATATCAGACAATATTCCAGGGATATTCATAAAGTTTTCTAGTAATATATCAGAGAGTGCTTCACTGGTATTCATAAGAAGTGCATACTACTTCCTTCTTCTGAGTCTGCCTTAGTATGAAAGCTCTGCTGAAAGCTGTCCACCATGGGTGACCCTACTAGTATTTGAAATACCAGTGGCATAGCCTTCAGCTTCACAGCAACACACAAGCTACCACAGTATAACAAACTGACAGATGAATGGTGATAAGTCTCCTTATCACCTTCTTAGGGTTTCATTATTTCTCTGTAATTTCTCACATAACTCACAAATTCCCAAGAAAATGGCTCACGTGGTGGTGATGGAGGCTGGGAGGCTGGCAAGTCCCAAGTCTATGGGTAGGTCTGGAGGGTTATTCCAACTCTTGTGGTTGTAGGGGGTGGAGAATCCAAATCAGCATTTCAGAAGACCAGCTGCTGGCTCATGTGCAAGAGTGAGATGATGATAACACAAACACAGGAATGTAGCAAGAGAGAAAACTTTCTCAGAACATTCACACATATACCCTCAAGGAAACTAAAGGTGGTGACTTGAGTCACATCCTCCAAGAAGCAGGACTCAGGATACATCCCACCCTAATCATGCATATAGACTAGGATTTGCAATACATCACAAAGTGGAGGACAATGACTAGAAGGTCCACAACAAGCAATTCACTGCACTGCAATTAAAAAAATAATAAAATAAAATAATAAAAAAATATTTAGAGGTTTGAAAGGAGTGCAAATGTCAGATATTTTCTTTAATTACTCTAATGGTTGATTTTTGTGTTCCATGAGGTTTCAAGAATAAAAATATTGCAGAGTTAAAATTTAGTATATCAATTCACTCTTCACACTATTCACTCAAACTGCTAATTTTCCCCACCATCACTATTGTACCATTGATTTCATTCAAACTCACATCAAAGACTGACTATCTTACTCAAATTTCTAATATCAACTTCTGTATAATGGAAAGCAGAAATAGTGAGACTATAAAACCATGTTATTGCCTTGCTTGAAGGGATATGGGAAGGTTCCATGGTTGTACTGAGATGTGGAAATACAATACATCACTTGTTCAAGGACTAGTACCTGAGAATTACTGGTACAAAACTGAAATATGAAAAAAGACAATGCATCTTTTTATATATTTGGTCTAAAGTTATATTATTTTTAAATGCTTTATAATTAATATGAAGATTTTTATATTTTTTCCAAAATAAAGAATTAAGTCATAGTTAATATTAGAAATAGAAAAATAAATCATGTTTCACTTTATTAATGTTTTTGTCTATGTCTTCCTGTGTTGCTTCTTTATGTAGCTATTGCTGTTTATTATAAAATTTGGCCATTAGGTTTATTTGATTTACAGCATCTTTTGCAGTTATATAATTGCTGTACTCATGCCAATGATTTTAAGATTCATCTTGTGCCTGTACTTTAATTTGTTCTGGAAATTAGTTGGCATGAGTTTCTCTTCTCTCTCTTTATTTGATAATTTTCCAAATTTATCAACAAAGCTTTTGCAAGCCTTTTATTAATATTAGTCCATTCTTCCTTTTTCTTTTGCTTTTCATGAAACTCTTTACATCTAACCATACTTCATTATCTGATAGAAAATTCAAATTGTGAAAGATTAAGAAATCTGAATGTTCTTTCCAATGAAACCTTGTAAGTAATTATTTTTGATAAACTTGGTTTGATTACATTGGTGTCTTTGCTTACAATATTATATGCATTCATATATTATATATTATAGGAGCTCTGGTAGCATAGTGGCTAAGACACTTGCCTGCTAACCAGACAGCTGGCGGTTCAAACCCACCAGCCACTCCTCAGAAGGAAGGTTGGGCAATCCTACTTCCCTAGTGATACTGCCTCGGAAACCCAAGGAGGGGTCGCTATGAGTCGGGTTTGACTCGACGGCACATAACAACAACAATATCATTCAAATGCATTATATATAATATGTATATTAAACATAAAACATAATTAGAATATATAGGTTATATATATTTCAAAAACATGTATAATATAATTATAAATAGAGGTTCTGGCCCTGCCTCTCCCATCAATTTTCATAACTAACACATCATGATACCAGAAACCATAATTGTATTGATCAGCCCCAATTTATCTTCACCAATCAGTAAAGTTCTTCTAAAAATAAGCTTAGATTATAATAATTTTTCTGTTGCCTCTTTTGAAATTCAGTTCATAGAATACTTGTAAATCACAAATATACTTTAAAGGACTATGCAAAAGTCAAAAGGTATTTCAGGACTACATTTCCCCCAATTTGTACGTAATACTTATGAGTTATATATGAACTCATTTTAACTATATACTAATTATCCAATGTTATGTGTTGAATTGTGCCCTTCCCCAAATGATACATTGAAATCTTAACTCCTAGTATTTGTGAATGTGACTTTGGAAATAGAGTGTTTGATGATGTTATCAGTTAAAATAAAATCACACAAAAGTAGGGTGAATCCTAATCCAATCTGAGTGATGAACATAGACACACAGACACACAGAGGGAGACAGGTAAGTGAAAATACATCTACAATTCAAAGAATCAAAAAAACGTCTGAGACTACCAGAACCTGGGAGAGACAAATAAAAAATTCTCCTAGAGTTTTGGATAGAACATGAACTTGCTGACACCCTGAATTTGGACTTCTAGCCTATAGACCTGTGAAATAGTAAATTGATATTGTTTAAAGCCACTCACATTTGTGATACTTTGTTATGGTAGCTCTATATAAATGTTTTCCAAGCTTATACAATTATGTGCCCCATAAATTCTAACTTAAACAGACATATACATGGAAGATTTTATACACATTTGCAGCACAAAATTTTATTCCATGGACTCTTTTTTTGTTGTTGTTGTTTTCATTTTTCTCATTCTGCAGAGAATCTTTCTATAACACTGCTCTATGTTTTTGTTTTGAACGATTTTTAAATGCAAATATGGAAGAAGACAAATTAGAACCTGAATAAATTTATTAAATCATCATAAGAAATAACTTTCAAATGAATGAATCAAAATTTTATGTTTTATGAAATTCTCCTCATGGTAAGACCCACTTAAAACACCCTGGTGATATTATACAGAAGGTGAAAATTAGAACTCTAGTGTCTGAATAGCTGGACTTTAATCCTGGCTCTATCATTCTCTTCTAACCTATTTGCTCTTTGCTTTAATTGTCTCTTCAAGAAAAAAGGGACAGTAAAAGAATTTCATCAGGATTATTGTGAGAAACAAATAAGCTCATACTTGGAAAGTGTTAATAGCGGTATCTAGTTTGTTTATTTGTTTGTTTTGATTAGTTACCAATGAATTGGCTTGAACTGAAAGTGTTCTTATATATCACAAAATGGAATATTGCCTGGCCCTCCACTATCCTCATATTATTGTTACGTTTGAGTCCATTGTTTCAGCCACTGGGTCACCCTATTTCACTAAGGACCTTGCTCACCTTCACTGATCCTCTACTTTATCAATCAAGATGTCTTTCCCTAGCCACTGATCTTTCCTGATGACAAGCCCAAAGAAGTGATACAAATTCTATTCATCTGCACTTCTCAAGAGCACACTGATTGTTCTTTTGTGCCAGATTTGTTTGTTCTCCTGGCAGTCAATGGTTTTGTACCTACCATGGAGTTTTATTGCTCTGAATTTTATCCCCCAATTCTTTATTATGACCATTTCCTTTTCATTTTTTTTTACTCAACTATTACTTGTAACCTTTTATTTTATTTTACAATCATTGCCTCAGTTTAACAAATTCCTTTTTTTCACATTAATAGCTATGCACAGGCATTCTAACTGCATATTCTGACAACCAACTGAGCCAGCTCAGGATGCTCAATTACACATATTGATGAAGGACTTTGAGTGAAAAAATTGTTTCAAATAAAAGAGTAGCTAAGTAAATGCCATGGAATATGTGAAAGAAGCAGAGAGAACAAACAAATAAGTAAACAAACAATATACATAAAACAATAATAACAACAACAACAATATGAAATTCAACAGACCTAGAGTCTAGTCTCAACTCCATCATTAACTCTTTGAGTATAGTTAATTTAATCATTTAACAGCTCTTAATTTGAATTTTATAATATTGAAATAAAATATTAGAGCTAGACATTTTATTAGGTAACTTTATTCTCAATATTTCAAGTGGTTCCTGTTTTAATTGTCAAAAATGTCCCCACTCCCTATATATATGGCTAGATTTACATATCCTTTTATCATGAAGACTAGTGATTATCCCTTCTGTTTCTCACAGAAAGCAGGGTGAGCTATCTAGGCCATACTTAAATAGCTTTACTTTTAAATTTCAGAATTGTGTCAGTCTTTGAATGAGTGAAAAATGCCAGAGAAACTGAGTAGAAATCTTAATATTGGATAAAATGCATTCACACAAGACCAATTCCTACCTCCCCTCTAACTATCATCCAACATACAAAATCGGTATCACTACAGAAGTAGATTGCCCAATCTTCCTTCTGAGGAGTGGCTGGTGGGCTTGAACCACCAGCCTTTTGGTTAGTAGTCAAATGCCTTAGGCACTATTCCACCAGACCTCCTACTTACAAAATAGAATGAAATAATCACATAATTTCTGATCTGAATGTATGTCCTATAAGATAGGGATGTTACTTTCAACCTCTGTACCTACTATATACTAAATGAAAAGCACAGTATCAAGGATATGAGAAAAAGTATATAAGGATGTAATATTGCCCCTAACTCTCTCACAGCAATACATAGTTTAAATAAAATATGATACATAAATATTTGGTAAATTTAAAGAATATTAATTTTGTGGACTAATCAATGTATTTGAGTAATTAGAAATGATTTTATTTGTAAGAAAGATGTTGAGACACATTTATGATATGTTTGATTGATACATAAATATTTATGCTGTATTCTATCCATGCATATAGACAGATTATGACTACATCCATGTACTATATAAAATATTTTATATTAAAAATTACAGTTTAAAAAACTATGTCTATAATACATCTATATGCCTATCCATCTTTTATACTTTATTTTACTATTTGATACTCAATAAATTCTAGTTCCAGAGAAGAGTAAAGGATAAAATTTATATTAGTGCGTAGCACAGTGCTTTTCAAATTTCAGAGTGCTTTGAACTTCCCTGGGGTATATGACAGTGTATGAGAAAATCATCCTCAGAAACATTGGTTGAGTGGCTCTGCAGAAAGGAGCAGGAGTCTGGATTTTTAACAGATAACTTTGAGAAATTCCTAGTTTTCCAGGTTCCTTTAATTGTAAATGCTCTTGAAATGAAAGGAAACATTGGAAACTCACTCCCTGTTTTGATCTGAAACAAACAAAAAAATATCAAACCTATTAAATGTAACTATTAAAGAGTAGTAAACATAACAACGAACAAATTATTTTTTTATTCCGTACTTAGGCAGGAAAATATCATTATGCATTCTTTCTGTATGTATTTTACTTTGGGATCCACGGAAGAGTCAGTGTATGTATTTTTAAACTCAGTTAATGATACTTTCCTAGGTGGAAGTGAAATAGGATTTCTGATGATAGGAATATAGATAAAAATTTGTTCATTTAATTTAACAATCAAAGTTAAACTTAACATACCTTATTTTCCATAGTTATCTCCAATCTTGGTCAAATGCCTCAAAGGATATTCTTGCCCTTGTTTCTTTTCAAAATTTGCAGTAAAGTCTGAAAAAATGACTTTGGCAATTTCTCTTGATATTTGCCATTCTCTTAATCCCATCACATTACTCCTGGTTATGCCTTCTTGTACCAAGTTAAAGTATCCCTCTTCTGCCTTTAATGTTTACACATCAAGTGCAGATGCATAACTCTAAATTGAAATGGGTGCAATGGCAGAAGTAAACATGAGAGTGGTGTAGCAATGCACTAAATAGAGCCTAAATAAGCATGCTAAAGAATTTACAGACTATAAGAATAAAGATTAAGAGTCACCCAGACAAGAGCATTAGAAAGTCTTTGCCTGACATTTAGTGGGTCATCATGTTTCAGCACCAACACTTTACTACAGCAGTGCTGTGGAGTGTTTAGTAAATCATTATTGTTTATCTCTTATACCATTGTAAAAAATACAGTCATAGCTATTTGCATTAATTTCTATTTATTAAACTGCTCTAACAACAAATTGTATTACAAGTAGGAGTACAAATTTTCACCCATTTCTGCATTATTTTCCCCCTTCCTTATCACGGGGCTTGCAGACAAGTTAACACAACTGGAAAACCCTTCTACACACACTCAGTTTGATATTTCTGTAAATATTTAAAAGTGTACAATCTTATCTTGATAAATATATATATGATTTTAAGTTTACAGGATCTGTATTTATTCCTATAAATATAACAAAACTATGAAACTATATAAGTACAAAACTATCATGAAATAATATATACATTTATTTATCTCCTCATGCAAATATATGATGAAATGGAGATTGTGTGATAAATGTCTGGTTAATTAAATTAAGTTTTTTTTTCATTTCAATAGTATTGGGGATAATTCAAGTAATTAATCAAAATTACCTCAATTGTTAACTTCACTGGAAACACAACTCAGTCTCAGTCACAGAATTTGCTAACTCTTTTTAGAAAAACCCATGAAATAACAGCTCTGGTTGTGTAGTGCCTGAGGCATTTGACACTAACCAGAAGGCTGGTGGAACCAACAGCCACTCCTCAGAAGGAGGACTGAACAATCTACTTTCCTAGAGATACGGCCTTGGAAACTCAAGGAGAGGTTGCTATGAGTTGGGACCTACTTGATGGCAGTGAGTCTTTGGTTGTTTGTTTTTATCAATAAATGCCAGAAAATGTGGGTAAAATTTTTGCAAAGATGGAAAACTTCCTTTTTGGTACTCATGCCCCCCCCACACACACACACAGTATAAGAATTTCAGTTATACACAACCAACTACAATACTTTATCTCATCCTTCCTTAAAATTAGGGTTAACCATAAAATAAGTACAATTGTTTGGCAGGTTTCTAGAAAGGCTTTTAATGAGGGTGACAGAAATTTTAAGAATGAAATCCTAAGAAACATTTGCTTTTCCTCTCCTTCTTTTATCACCAATACTCAATTAATGCTGCAATTACTGTTATTATAAAATATCACACTTATGTACTTTCTTTATATTTTTCCTGCTGATGTGTGTACAGCTAAGTGGTAGGCACCTCATTCCTTCCCTCATCACCTGTTCTTTATTTTCTTATTTTTCCAATAATCTTACACACACCAAAGTAATCTTTGAATCTCAAATTACTTTATTAGCTCTGCATTGCTATACACACAGTTGAATCTAGCATTCAAGAATCTCCTCAATTTGCCTCTGTGATAACATTCCATTTCTTTCCTTCTAATTTCCAATACTAATAAGTTGGTTCTATGAGAATAGTCTATTCAAGATCTGTTTTCTGTGTCTTCACACATAGGGCTGTGCCTTATCTCATTCTGTGTTGTTGTTGTTGTTGTTATTTGCCGTCAAGTCGGCCCCGACTAATTCTCTATGTGTATCGAAATATTATCCATTTTGTTGTTTCTCTGTTGAAGGCCCTTATCTTCCATAAAATTTTTCCTTAGCACTCTAGCACACCATGCGTTTTCTTTGTCTAATGTTTATATATAGTACCTCTTGATGGTTACATAAATCTGGTATTAGTCATATACAACTTCCTGTTGATAGAGAATTTGATGATACTTATCTCCCCAATTACTTCAAGTAGAAAATATCCCTGATACTATATTTTACACTTCAAAGTTCATATTTACAATGTACAATAAATTTGTTTTAGACCCATAATTGAAAGCATTCATCTTATATATCTAAATATCCTTTCACAACAGCTTTCATCCTTTATCCAAACTCAGAACTTTTTTCTCCTCCCTGATATCACTATTAGATATTCTCACAGAACACTCTAATTAACCCTGGAGTATTAGTTGACTTTTGTGAACCTAAGCAAATGAGTGTTTTCAAAGATTATTTTTCTAAACTTAGTGGAAAAACAACAAGTAATTTCTTAAAAAAAAAAAAAAAAAAGAGTCCTTAAGAGTTCTACAGTAATTGAAGAACACATATAGTTTAAAAAGTATAATTAATTTTAAAATAAAGGTATGAATATATATATATATATATATATACATATATATATTTCTTTTACAGTTTTGCTTATAGTCATTTATGAATTGTACACCTACCCTCCAAAAGTTATATCAATGAGATTTTTTCATGTTTGTCTAACTGGAGGTTATTATTGTTAGCAGCTCTCCAGTTACCCCCTGCTTCATGGTGATCACTGCACAATGGGATGCCATCATTATGATCCAGAGGATTTTCACTGGCTAAAATCCTAAATAGATTAGGGATATTTCCTATTCATTTCTTGGTCAGGGGTTATAAATATAACTGCAAAGACAGCAGTTTTTATGTATGCACATCTCATGGAAAAGAAATACCCAATTTCGTGTTATAGAACTTGCATATCTCTTGATCTAGGAGATTTTATCCACAGTTCTGTAGCTACTCTAGTATGTTAATAATAAATTTCTTCTTATATTAATTTGAATTGAATTTCTGTCATAGAAGTTTAAACTAGCTGCAGTCTAGTTGATTTTAACTCATGGCAACCCTAAGTGTTTTAGAATAAAACTGTGGTCATATACAACTTAGAGGATTCTAATGAACATAACAGCAATGCCATTTAAATGTTGTCAGGCTTAAATAGCATGTCACACAGTACATGAAGCACTCACTATTCATTCCCTCCTAATAGTGAACCAGCAGTAGGGTTATGGGAATTGTCTGCCCAGGGTATAGGAAAGAAATGAATACATTGTCTGTAGAAAATTTATAAACAATAGTAAAATCATCTCAAATTTGCTCTGCCTTATACATATATTCTATATCTATATCTATATCTATGCTGCGATTCTAAATAATTTTAGTGATAAAATATTCCTGTCTAAAAATAATGTTTTTGTACATTTAGTTATTGTTGAATAAACACACACACACCTTTGATAACACATACACACACACTTTTAATTTGTATTACTTACACTTTAAAGTCCTATTTCATGCAAATGCTAATTTGGAGAATTCCCAGTAAGCCCTTGAAACATAAGGGCCTAGACATTACATATGCCTTTGAATAAGTACTGGACTGCTAATCAGAAGTTTGGCAATTAGAACCCACCAGTCGTTCGATGGGAGGGAGATGGGACAATCTGCTTCCCTAAAGCTTACTGTCTTGGAAATCTTATGAGGCAACCCTCCTCTGGCTTTGATGATTGCTGTGAGTGGGAATAGACTCAACAGCAATGGGTCTGGTTTTGCTTTTTTGGAGACTATTTCATAAGTTTCAGCAATCTGTGAGCTTGGTTAAGGTACAATTCATATCACTAACTCCTGTGGTGATACATATTCCTATATATAAACAGTTAATTAGATATAAACAATGGTGACACAGTGATTATGAATCTCAAGAAGCAGAACTTGACTTATTTCAATCGCATCATCATATGTACACATAATTCTGTGAACCTTGTGAAAATTTGTTGGAAAATGTTTACGTTTTTGGAGGAGTGGTTCTTAATTTACTTTTTCTTCCAAAAATATATTTTTGGAATATATTACTGAAGTTAAAAAAAAAAAATAATAAGCTCTTACCCTTTCCCATTTCCTGTGCTGTATATATTTTTACGAATTAATTTATTCAATTTTCTTCACTAGATTTATTATTATATAAAGTTTAATAAATATAAGAGCTCAGGGTCTGTATTCTTTTTCTTTCTAATATTATGATTATTACTAAAAGTAATTTTATCATGGATAGTAAGGATGTTGGCTAAAGAGGATTAAACAAACAAATATCATATATGCCACAGCTCTTTCTCCTTACAAAACTCAAGATATGCAAATGCATGGAAGATAATTTTGTTATAGTATCTATTTTTAAATATATTTAAATTGCTTCTACCTAGCTATCTGTGTATATACAGACAGATATATGATAAAAATATATGTGTTAAATGAAAATCACCTCTTAGTTTTTCTATTCGATTTATCATAATGATTCAGTAACAATCTAATATCTCAATATTGTATATCTAACTACTATTTTTACAATAGCATGGGCATTTGTTCTCATTTTTATCTCTTTTATTTCTATTTTCTATAAGTTGTTTCTACAAAAGCTTTTAAAAAGGAAAAATGGCCACCAACACCTGTCTCATTTTGAGAGGCAAGATCTTATCACTGACAGCTAATCAATAAAAAACAAATGAAAAGTAATAACACCAGACTCCAGAAGTACGGTTTTTATTCCTAGCCTGAAGCAAGGGTTCACCAATATGCTAAAATCAATCAATCTCCTTCAGACTGAACCTAAATCTTAATCATTAAATCTTTAAAAGTACCATATGCAGAGCACCCTGCTGCTTGCACTCAGAGTACAAAATAGACCAGACTGTCACTACTTTTCTCCCCCTCAGGCCCTCATAACCAAGGCAGATCACCATGAAGGATAGCAACTGACCCTGGGAGTAGAAAGAGCACAATATAGGCACAATTTTTCTTGCTAAACAGATTATAAGCAACCTCTTTTCACCCACTATAATGAAAGCCATTTCAAGCTGAGAAGCAGGCAGTAAGTGGACTAAATGCAAAGCTGGATGGTGATCAAATTCACTGGAAAGTAATAGCCAAAGGGATGGAAGGGGGCTTGCATATGCATCATAATCTATCATCAGAAAGACAGGAAGCAAAATGCGTGGCTTTGCTGGAAATTGTTTACTTCATCAAATGAAAGAGAGTAAAAGTCATAAGACCTTCACAGTAATGTTTGGAAGCCTTATGCATGCAACTTGCATAGATTTGATTCTTTTTCTTTTTTTTTTTTTCCCTAAAATAAGCTAAGAAACCATGATGATCTAAACCTATCTTAAATTTTCTTAATCATGAGTCTGCCCTGAATCAAGCCCTCTTGTGGACTTTCTCATAAAGTTATATTAATCATTCAACAAACTCAATTAATTATAGTAGCAATGAATTTTGAAAAGTAAGTGCATACAGTATAAAATAGGATACTTGACAAAATTAATAAGGCATACATTCTCATATTACCTCTTCATGATCAGATTTCTATGACTAAAATTGAAAAAAAAATCTCATTATTTTTCATAAGAACAGTAAAATAAATCCTTTAGCAAATAAGAAAATCACAATCACTCTGATTTATACCTTTGAGACCAAATAAAATACAGTAACCTTGTTTCAAAGAGAAGTGATTGCACTAGGCAAATCAGCACTTGAAGCAGTGATCCTGTTAATAAACAGCATGGTGAACCTACAAGGAAGGAGAGTGTCAGGGTCTGCAGTTTTCTTCTGACACTTCCATTTTATCAGCAATTCTGCTGCATCCCCAGACTACAAATCACTTTTCTGAATTTAGTTGATTCCCTTCTTAGTTTAGTCAGAGAATAGATTGAGAGAATCAGAGAGTATTGGAGTTAGATGGGGCTGGAGAGGTCATCTGGTCTTACGCCTTCATTATACATCTGAGAAAATCGGGCAGTCATAGGACTTCATGTTTAACAATTACCTGCAATCACATAGACATACATTTATCCACTAGATAACCTTCCTCCCTTCCTGCCTTCCTTCTTCCCTCCCTCCTTCCCTCCCTTTTCCATAAAAGGTATCTGAATTTCCTTTGCCATTTAGTGCTATGCTACCAATGTCATGAAACTGAACTTAATTAAACACAAAACTGGAGAATTAAACCTGCATACTCTTTAATGCTACTTCCTCCATTAATTTGTATTTATTACAAATCTATCTATCTATCATCTATTACGAATCTATTTATGTATCTATGTATCTATCATCTCTGATCAAACTACATATACACAGTCCCTAAGTAATGTCTAAGTGCTCACATTTGCCCATTACTTATCCAATGACTTGACTTGATGAAACGTGAAAACCTCCTAATTTAAGCAAGCACTGAAGGACAGAACATTGTTACTTAGTGCCTTTTTTTTTTTTTTTTTTGCTTTTAGTGTTTCTCTAACAGAAATTAGAACAAATAGGATGGCTTTAACAAACAGGAGTTTGTTATTCTCTTACAGTTTTGCAGGCTAGTTGTCAGATTTTAAGGCGCCAGGCTCTAGGTGCTGAGTGAAAGCGCTTTGACTTCGGGCTTTAGCTTTCCCTCTTGTTCCTGGCCCACTGTAGCTGGAGGTTTTTCTTCACTCAGGCAGCTGCCACCTGCTGAGGCTGTTAGCCCAAGGTCAACAAGTAAAAAGGCACAGTCTTCATATTACCAAACCACATGGCAGGTCACTGATTCAAGCCCATTGAGAGTCCCAAGATCGGTAGACAACATGGCAGGCTTCTGAACAACAACTTGGCTACATGAGAGATTCAAGCATGCCAAAAGCTAGAGACCATTCCCAAAGCTTCTTCTTATATAAGGGAAGCAGAACATATCTCTAAAGCAGCTACTCAGTGGCTCATAGCAGATTCTACCATGGAGTTGATTGCCAGTTTCATCATGGAGAATAACAACCACGAGCTGCTCAGCCATTCAAAACCAGGCCCGGCCAAGCTGATACATAACTTTAACTGACACAGTGCCTCATTCTAAGATTTGGGTAACTGCACGATGTAGGAGCAAGTAATTTTTTATTAAAGCACCCCATCATGATATTTGCTTACCACCCCTTGCTTATTCCAGTTCCCAACAAAATTCTCTACTGATTTGCTTAAAAGTCATTTGCTATGGAGTTGATTATGACTCACAATCACCCTGTAAAACAAAAGCCTTTTACTGATTGTTAGAAAATGAAGCCTATCCCCCAAAATATGTGTTGTAAATTCTAACACTTATTCCTGTGGATATAATGTCTTTTTGGCATAGGATTTTCTTTGTTATGTTAAGTAGGCCATATCACTAAGGCTGCATCCAAAATTATATTGTTTCAGCACCTTCAGTCTTCATTCATCTCTGTGTCTCTTCTATTGAAGTTCTGTTGTTGTTTTCTCATTATGTCACAATTGATCAAGTTTTCTTTCATTTCTTCCTGTTATTGGATACATCACAGTTCTTTTTCATCTAAAATTTCCTTACAACAAATATTTCTCTTTCATTCTCTTCTGGAATATCCAGTTGATAGTTGGCCATCTTTACATAGATATAATCCAAATCCTGACTCTTTCCAAAATGTTGACCTTTTAATATAAATAATATCTCCACAAAAAATGATATATGCAAATGACTAAAAAATGTTAAAGCAACATATAGTAAAATAATATTAAAATTAGCCTCTGAAAACCTTTGTAATTTTTATAAAATATTATATCCTCCTCCTTAAATTTTTCTATATTCAACAATACATTTTATAATATCTTTGACACTCTTAAGTAGTAGTGGCTGTGGGGCAATTTTACCAACTTGAATATGGATTTTTTTTTCCCAATGCTGCTATATAAATGATATCTTCATTGTAGCTATTTCATGAGATGAAAATAAATCTGTAATAAAATATATTATTTCTTTCAGTAATCTTGTGGATTCTGAAATTGAAGTGTCAGTAGGTTGTGACTTGCTTCCAAAACTATAAAAGATATTAAAATGCATTTCCTTTTTTTTATACTAAGGGTTATATTAGCAGAGTGACTGTCCCTTGATTTCTTATGTATACAAAACTCGTTCTTAAGTGTGGATCCGCTGACTACTTGCACCCCACTCCTCTGGTGTGTGTGTGTGTGTGTATTTTCAATACAAAACCCTGGGCCCCACTCAAAATTACTGTTACAAATCCTTGGGATGTGTTTGAATCTTTGTGTTTTTATAGGCTCCCTGGTAACTCCTCTCATATATTTTAGAGAATGAGGATCATTTTAATGAGGAATTAATGATGCTGTTTCTGGTAATATTTGCATGTTCACCCTCTAAGACATATGCAATAGAACTAATTTTACTCATTTCCACTATTATGTTTAAGGTGCTATGAGAGAACATTGCCAATCAGAAAGGTCTTTAGCTAGAAAAGGCACATAACATTTATAAAATTTTCCAAACATTGAAATTCCTCTCTATCAGCTTTCTCAATTTCTCTATTAAGCCATAAAACCTCACAAGACAGTGTGATCATTGCCACAGCTGCATGGACTTACAGAGATAGTAGAAGAACCTGGGCATTTTAATATAAATGATATCTCCACAGATATTTTCTATGGAAGATCATAGATTGGCAATTGGTGCTTGCCCAAAGAATGAGAAATGGATGTGTTGTAGCTATCAGTTCTTCCAGGAGAAGCCACACAATTCCAACTTATCAGCTGTTTTCTCATATCACCTGGAGTCCCAGACAAACTTTGAATGGGACTTTGCTATGTTCTGCAACAAACAACTCATCCAAAATATTTTTTGAAAATTAGTTGAAATTTATTCATAAAAAGTACATATATAAACGTTTGCATATGATATGAGTATATCCCTTCTCTAGGTAAGCTTTAGGAGCTCTGGTGGTGTAGTGCCTAAGGCACTTGACTGCTAACCAGAAGGCTGGTGGTTCAAACCCAGCAGCCACTCCTCAGAAGGAAGATTAGGCAATCTACTTCTGTAGTGATACTGCCTGAAAAACCCCTGAAGGGTTCACTGTGAGTCGAGTCTGACTCGAAGGCAAATAACAACAACAACAACAACAATAACAGGTAAGCTTTATTTCTCTATATTTCCTCTGGAATGATCTATGAATTTGAAATGGTCTATAAATTTGTAACTTCTGAAAAGTTCCCTGTGTTCTATATTAAAACTATATTTGGGATTCTATTATGAGCCTCTAGAGAGTTAGGATTTTTATCATATTTTACTGATTTCTTTCTTGGGCCAGTCATTTCATCTGTCATGTAAAATAATCATTAAAGTGAATTTCAGGCTTTAAAATGTATGAATTCAATTATTTGTTCTATCCATGCAAGTAAAAAAAGTGATACAATAATGTTCTTTAATCAGTATTGGATTACCAAAATGGAAATTGAAACACATGATAAGCTTCAAATTAGAGCCTCAAAAATATTTTTGAAACAAATTTTGCATTAAAATTTTTCTAAAAGAAGACCTTGCGGTAAATAAACTCCTACTGAAGTGTTTTATTCTTACTAAAGTCTTGACTTTTGATTATTAAATTATAAATTGCTGCAGAAATCTCCAAACAATTTTCAGATTTGACCCCAAAACCAAACCCATTGCCATTGAGTTGTTTCCAACTCATAGCAACCCTAAAAGACAAAGTAGAACTGTCCCATAGGGTTTCCAATGTTGTAAATAGTTATGGAAGCAGAGTGTTTCATCTTTTTCTTGTGCAGCATCTGGTGGGTTTAAATCACTGACATTTTGGTTAGCAGCCAACTACTTAACCAATGAGTCACTAGGACATCCTTTAGATTTAGGACATCTAAAATTATTAATCATGTGTATGTTAATTTCCCATGAGTATAGTTTGTTTAAGGAACTCTGGTGGCATAGTGCAATTACTTCAGTATCAACTGATGATATAAACATAATGATTGTCATTAGTTATTCAATTTAATATAGGTACTCTAACCATTTTGACTCAAGTTAATATCGAGATTTCTATCATTCACTGTGGAAAGATTCCTTACAGAATAGTTTCTCATAACTTGGCAGACTAGTTATGCAAGTAACAGATACATGGCCATTATCATTTGATACTGTTTACATATGAAATTGACCAACTTTGATTAGCCAAAATTGTATAAGTTCTAGTTATAAATATGAGCATAATTGATTGATAAGATTTAGAAGAAGGTAGTCTTTCAGATGACCGAAAGAACTGTAGTTCCAGCTCATTCTTATCTTCTTACTAGAATTCTTAGGCTTTGGGACAAATCACACCCCCCAACCCTCAAACCTAATAAGCAACTTTAGATTTATCCACTCCCTCTAATATAAGCACACACACACACACACACAAACACACATAGTATAAACATATATTATGATTCATACATGAAGAGTTATATTGACTGACTTTGAGTTGTTTTATTAAGTTTATCATTTTTTAAAATTTCCTGTAATGAGGGCATGAAATTTCTGTGAATAATTTACACTATCTCATCTATCTATAGAAAGTTAGCTGAAACCCACAAGGACTGCGTTTTCTAAATGACTTTAATTAACTCAAAACAACTCATTGCTATCCAGTCGATTGGACTTATAGCAATCACCACTGGGTTTCCAAGATTATAATTCTTTATGGAAACAGACTGCCCCATCTTTCTTCCATGGAGCAGCTGGTAGGTTTGAACCACCAACCTTTTTGTAAGCAGCCAAATGCCTTAACTCCATCAGATCTCTTTTGAGTTTCATTAAAAGCCAATAAATAAGGAAAAGCAATTTTAGCCAACTCACCTCATGAACCTAACCATGATAAATGAATAATAGCTAAAAAGCAGATATCTACATCAGAAGTGACATAGTTAACATGTATGTACAAGGTGAATTCCTAAAAAAAAAAAAAAAAAAAAA
>NW_006921987.1:3063258-3066426 GCF_000298275.1 Orycteropus afer afer
TTTCCACTCTTCTGCCTTAATTCCTGGATTCTCTAGGAATCTATCCTTTCTCGTTTTTGTCTCATATTCATTCTCTGATACCAGATTGAGGTTAATAGAAAGCATAGGGGACATATCATTACTCCCCCTTTAAAATAATTCACTTGCTTGTATTATGAACATGGGCCTTGAAAATAAGATACGATTTTCCACACATTGTAAAATATAATGTTGTTGTTGTCATTGTTATGTGCTGTCGAGTCAGCCCTGACTCATAGCAACCCCTCCTTGGGTTTCTGAGGCAGTATTACTACAGAAGTAGATTGCCCCATCGTCCTTCTGAGGAGTGGCTTGTGGGTTTGAAACACCAGCCTTCTGGTTAGCAGTCAAGTGCTTTAGGCAATATGTACCAGAGCTCCTGTAAAATATAATAGTTTTTAAAAAATTACTTTTCTTCTTCTTTTTTTATTTTTTTTTCCTTTATAGGTTTCATTGTTATCTAATTCCATTGGAACTCATGGTTACATTAAATCTGGGGAAAATTAAGATCCATATACAAAAACTGAGGTTGTAGTAAGAAAGACATTGCCAGTAATAGCAGGAGATTTTCAATGACAAAAATATTTAGTGTGTGGTCATTTTATTGACAAGCTGAGAGTAGGATACCAGAAGATATGAAGGTTTGTCAAGTGTGCCAAAGAAATATAAATTACAGTAGAACAAATGGTAACCTATCCTATTATCCAGATAGTTGTGAGGTGTCTTAGGGTGGGTTCCCTAGGTAAGCAAAACCAGGGGAGCATATAAACCAACCCAAACCAAACCAACTGCAATCAAGTCAATTCCAATACCTAGCAATTTGCTAGGTTTACAGAAACAGACTGCCTCATCTTTCTCTTGTGGAGTGGCTGGTGGGTTTGAACCATGTACTTTTTGGTTAGCAGCCAAATGTTTAAAAACTAGGCCACCAGAGTTCCTTATATATAAACACACACACACATACACACATACAACTATGTATGCATTTTATATACATGCATAGATAGATAGAGATTTATATCAAAGGAATGGCTTATATGGTTGTATAACCTGGCAAGTTGCAAGTTCATGGATCAGATATCATGTTGGAGACTTCTCCTGACTTATGTTCCTGCAGGGGCTGATGAAGCCAAGGCTAACAGGCAATACAGCAGGTTGTAATGGGAAAAGGCTGACAAATCCAAGATTGGGAGGCAAGATGTTAGGGTTCTGGCTCTCACACTGCAAAGGCAACAATTCCAAGTTCTGCAGGCAACACGGTAGGCTTTCAGTTCAGAGCCAAAGAATCAGAGGTCAAATGATAATGAGTCAGATGCAGAATCCATACCTACCAAAAAGCCAGAGAGGCTTTCCAGAATGTCTGTATATATTGGAAGCAGGACACACCACTGAGGAAAATCCCTTTTAGCTTATTGGCCACTCATAGCAGAACTCATCATAGAGATGATTACATCATATCAGCTCTCATCAAGGGGGATGACTACATCATAACTGCTAAACCACTAAAAATCATGGATCAGCCAAGTACATACACCAAAGTGAACTTGGTTTCAGCCACTGTTGAATGCTCAGTCTGACAGTAGAAGAGACACATACTGAGTCCTCAGTATTCAACACCATCCCCAGAGCAATGATCCAGCAATCTGGTAGCAAGTTGACTACATTAGACCACTTCCATCATGCAAAGGGCAGTGTTTCTTTCTTATTGAAATAGATGCTTGCTCTGGATATAGATTTGCCTTCTCTGCATGCAGTGTTTCTACCAAAAATACTATCTGTGGACTTGCAGAATGCCTTAACAACTGTCATGATTTCCCACACAACATTGCCTCAGATCAAGGGACTCACTTCACAGCAAATAAAGTATGGCAATTGGCCCATGGTCATGCTATTCACTTGTCTTACTGTGTTCCCTCTCATCTTGAAGTAACTGGCTTGACAGAACAATGGAGTGGGCTTCAAAAGACATAATTAAGGTGTCCAACAAGATGGCAATACCTGGCAGGGTTGGAGTAATGTTCCCAAGGAGGTTGTATACACTCTAAAACAGTGTCCACTGTATAGTGCTGTTTCTCCATTATCCAGGATTCACGGGCACAGGAACCCAGAGATTGATATGAGGCATGACTAATTATTACCCCTACCAAAACCAAAACAGATCAAACTCATAGCAACCCCTCCTTGAATATCCAAGGCAGTATTGCTATGGAAGTAGATTGCCCAACCTTCCTTCTGAGGAGTGGCTGGTAGGTTTGAACCACCAGCCTTCTGGTTAGTAGTCAAATGCCTTAGGCACTACACTAACAAAGCTCCAATTGTGCCCCTCTTATAAAATTTTGGGAGCTCAGGTAGCATAGTGCCTAAGGCACTTGACTACTAACCAGAAGGCTGACAGTTCAAACCCATCAGCCACTCCCCAGAAAGAAGTTTGGGTAATCTACTTCCGTAGTGATACCTCCTTGAAAACCGAAGGAGGGGTCACTATGGGTCACATCTGACTCCATGAAAATGGTTGCATTGTTTTGCTTATAAAACTTTTGCTTTCTGTCCATATGCTCTGTGGGTCTTAGTTTCAAAAGAAAGAATACTCTCACCTGGTGACACAATAATAATTCAATTGAATTGGAAGTTAAGAATACCACCTGGGCATTTTGGGCTCCTCCTGCCTCTGAATCAACAAGCAAATAAGAGAGTTATTGTATTGGATAGTGTGACTGATCCTCATTACCAAGTGAAAATCAGATTGATATTAAAGAAGACTATGTCTGGAATAGAGGAGATTCCTTATGACATCTCTTATGACTACCATACCCAGTAATTAAAGTAAATGGAAAACTAGAGCAAGCCAATTATGACATGAGTACTAATGACCCACACCCTTCAAAGAAATTTTGGGTCACATACCAGGCAAAGAACCATGGCCAACCTAAGTGCTTTCTGAGGGCCAAGGTAATTTGGAATGGATGGTGAAAGAAAGTCCTTCTAAATACCAACTATTACCAGGTGACTAGTTGTAGAATTGAGAATTGTAATTGTTATTAATGCTTATTCTTTATACAGGTTCATGTTGCTGTGAGACTGGGGGCTATGCCATTGGTATTTCAAATACCTGCAGGATCATCCATGGTGCACAGGTTTCAGCAGAGCTGC
>NW_006921987.1:3066766-3071687 GCF_000298275.1 Orycteropus afer afer
AATATTGTGGGCATTAGTGATCAGAAATGGGCTCTATTGGCCATTTTAAATCAGATAATCTTATAGTCTACTACACTGAGAATGACAAATTGAAGAAAAATGGTCTCATATTCTTTGTCAAAAGCAATGAAGTACAATGCTGTCAGTGATGGGATAATGTCCATACGCCTACAAGGAAGACCAATTAACATGCGAATTATTCAAATTTAAGCACCAACCACTAAACCCAAAGATTAAGAAATTGAAGATTTGTACCAGCTTCTGTAGCTTGAAATTGACCAGATATGCAATCGAGATGTACTGATTATTAATGATGATTAGAATATGAAAACTGGAAACCAACAAGAAGCATAGGTTGTCAAAAAATATGGCCTTAGTGATAAAAATGATGCTGGAGATGCATGATAGAATTTTGAAAGACCAGCTATTTATTCATTGAAAACACCATTTTTCAACAATATAAATAGCAGCCATACACATGTACTTCACCTGATGGATTACATAGGAATTGGACAGACTACATCTATGGAAAGAGGTGTTAGAGAAGCTCAATAACTTCAGCCAAAAGAAGGCCATGATGAATGTGGGACAGAACATCAATTGCTTGTATGCAAGTTCAAGTTGAAGCTGAAGACAACTAAAACAAGGCCATGAGAGTTAAAATATTACGTTGATTATATCCCACCTGAATTTAGAGACCATTTGAAGACTAGATTTGAGGCACTGAACATCAAAGACCAAAAACCAGACGAGTTGTGGGACCACATCAGGAATGTCATACATGATTAAAGCAAAAGTTCATTAAAAAAGATAGGAAAGGAAGAAAAGACTAACATGGATGTCAGAAGAGATTCTGAAATTTGCTCTTGAATGGAGAGTTGCTAAAGTAAATCAAAGAAATGACCAAATAGAAGAGCTGAACATAAGATTCCAAAGGATAGCTCTAGAAGATGAATTAAAGTATTATAGTGAGATGTGCAAAGACTTGGAGTTAGAAAACTAAAAGCAAAGAACATGCTCAACATTTCTCAAGCTGAAAGAACTGGGGGAAAAAAAAATCAAGCCTTGAGTTGCAATATTGAAAGTTTCTATAGACAAAATGTTGAATGATGCAGAAAGCATTGAAATAAGATGGAAGGAATACACATAGATAACATACCAAACACTAATTGGTCAGTGTTCAATGATTTCAAGAGGTAACGTGATCAAGAATCAAGAGTATTGAGGGAAGAAGCCCAAATTGCACTGAAGGAATTAGCAGAAGACAAGGGTCCCAGAATTGACAGAATGACCACTGACATGTTTCAACAAAGAGATGGTAAGCGCTGGAGGTGTTTACTTGTTTATGTCAAGAAATTTTAAAAACTAGTAACTGGTCAACTGACCAGAAGAGATAGATATTTGTGCCCATTCCAAGGAAAGGTGATCCAACAGAATGTGGATATTATCAAACAATATCACTGATATCACATGCAAGTAAAATTTTGCTGAAGACAATTTTTAAAAAAAAGGTTGCAGTAGGACTTCCAGAAATTACAGCTGAATTCAAAAGAAGACATAGAAGGAGGGATATTATTGCTGATGCTAGATGTATTTTGGTTGAAAGGCAAGAATACCAGAAAGATGGTTACCTGTGTTTTATTGACTATGTGAAGGCATTTGACTTTGTGGATCAAAATGAATTATAGCTAACGTTGCAATGGATGGGAATTTTAGAACATTTAATTGTGCTCATGAGGAAACTGGACATAGACCAAGAGGCTGTCATTTGACCCAAACAAGGGGATACTCCACGGTTTAAAATAAGGAAGAGTGGATGTCTGGGTTGTATCCTTTCACCGTATTTATTCAATATGTATGCTGAGCAAATAATCTGATAAGTTGGACTATATGAAGAACATGGCATTAGGATTCCAGAAAGACTCATTAACAACGCTTGATATGCAGATGATACAACCTTGCTTGTTGGAAGTGAAGACTACTAAAAGCACTTACTGATGAAGAACACAAACTACTGTCTTCTTTATGGATTACACTTCAACATAAAGAAAACAAAAATCCTCACAACTGAAACAATAAGCAAAATCATGATAAATGGAGAAAAGATTGAAGTTTTCAGGGATATCATTTTACTTGGGTCCATAATCTACATCCATGAAAGCAGCAGTCAAGATGTCAGATGTTGTATGGCACTTGGAAAATCTGCTGCAAAAAACATGTTTAAAGTATTGAGAAATAAATATGTCACTTTGAAGACAAAGGTGAGACTAATCCAAGAATTGGTATTTTCAATCATCTCATATGCATGTGAAAGATGGACAATGATAAGGAATACTGAGGAATAGTCAAGGCCTTTGAACTGTGGTGTTGGAGGAGAAACTGAAAATACCATGGACTGCCAGAAGACAGAGCAAGTCTGTCCTGGAAGAAGTGTAGCCAGAATGCTCCTTAGCAATAAGAATGTCCAGACTCACCTACTTTTGACTGGTCAGGAGAGATCACTCCCTGGAGAAGAATATCGTCCCTGGTAAAGTAGGGGATCAATGAAAAAAAGGGAAGATCCTTCAACCAGATGGGTTGACACAGTGACTGCAATGATGGCCTCAACCATAGCATGGATTGTGAAGATGCCACAAGACCAGGGATTGTTTCATTCTGTTGTGCATAGGGTTTCTATGAGTCAGCATGTGACTTGATGGCACATAACAGCAATAACAACAACATGTATGCATTAAATATTTTTGTTTTCTTCACTTACCAAACATAAGTTGTAAATGAGATAATGCATTTTCCATTGTACACCTGTTAGTTGCATCATGTAAAGTGCAAGTTTACCTTTGTAATTGTCTTTATTTAGAGATTGTGTATTGTTTAAGGAGATGTGTCAAATTGACAGTGGGTGGACTGTGATGGCTAATAATGTGTGTCAACTTGGCTAGGTCATGAATCTTCATTGTGTTTCAGTTAAGATGTCATCCTCTGTCTTGAGTTCTGCTATGAGCAGCCAATCAGTTGAAAGGCAGTTCCCTCAGAGATGTGGCCTATTTCCAATATATATGGACATTCTGGCCAAGATCTCTGGCTTTTTGCTTGGTGTGGATCCTGCACGTGCTTCATTATAATCTGACCTCCATTTCTTTGTACTTTAACCACTGCCTGTTGTACTGTCTGATGAGTTTAGGATTATTGCCTACTAGCTGGTGAGCCAATTCAAAAATTTGCCATCTTACTTGACAATCTTGGATTCATACGCCTCAGAAGCCAGCAGCCTACTGTATTGCCTGCCAATCTTGAGTTGGTTAGCCCCTTCAGCTGCATGAGTCAGGAGAAGTATTCAGTCTGATGTTTGACCAGACTAGGGACCTACAGCCTCCATAACTGTATGAACCATTTCCTAGAGGAAACTATGGCCTAGTCCACTTGACACACAACCTTAACCACCACATGTGGGTAATTATTTAGTTTGTATACCTTTCCCTTTATATCTCCAAGGAATTCATTTTTTATTTAATTTCATTCAAACAACAATTATTGATTTCTTTTATTTCTCAATTATTATTCTAAGAATTAGGATCGATCAAGGAAGCAATATATCAACCTATAACATCTCTGCCCTTTTGTAGCTTTTTGTCCAAGAAGAGGGAAAGAGACATTTGAGTAAAGAGCAGATGATTTTAAGGAATAGAGATATAGGGTTATAGAGTTGGGGTGTGATGGAGAAGATCATTCTATCTGTGGCAAAGGCTTTTGAGCAATGGATTTGTTGTTTGCAATGAGCAGAAAGACTGGTTCAGTAGAGTTAAAGGGAATTTAAAATATTTTATTTAGTTTTTGAAATATTGGATTAAAACTTCAGAACACTGGACCTCAAATTGAGGACCTGGGAATTTAGAGAGTAAGATGTGGCTTAATCAAGCCACCTATGACCTTGGAAGTAATTGAAGTTAACCTAAATAAATAATTATTATGATTGTAAATGAATGGATTCCCAACACAAATCTTGGTTTTAACAATTATAGTGCAGTAATATTTTCTGGATGAGAGGATTTTACTGATAGAATGTTCTGGTATATAATTATTGCAAATCTTTGTGTATGAAATCATTCACAATTTAAACATTTCTTTTAAACAAAATATTTCATCTTTGTTCTTTATCTCTGAGAATCCCACAAGTAATGCAAAGTAGAAGTTTTTTGATAAAGCTTTACTCTTTTTTTATGTATTTAAAAGATTTATTGATTTTATCACTATCAGATACTTACTTCCTAAAATATCTTTTCTAAACAGAGTTCTTCAATTTAAGAACAGTTACGGACATATACAAACAAGATTCATTACCAAATACTAAATAATAATTTTTGTAATAAAATGTATATATATATGTACATACAAAGAAAAGCAAAACACCTCTGTCATTGAGTTGATTCTGACTCTTAGAAACCCCTGCTGGGTGTCCAAATCTTTAACTCTTTTCAGAAGTAGACTGCTTTATCTTTCTTCCTGGGAGTGGCTGGTGAGTTCAAACCATGGACTTTTTGGTTAGAAATCAATTGCATTACCCACTATACCACCAGAGGTCCTTATATATATGTATATATTTATAAGCATGTTGTTGTTGTTACGTGCTCGTTGAGTTGGACCTGACTCATAGCGACCCCTCCTTAGGTTTCCAATGTGTTATCACTATGAAAGTAGATTGCCCAACCTTCCTTCCTAGGAGTGGCTGGTGGATATGAACCATCAGCCTTTTGGTTAGCAGTCAGGTGCCTTAAGCACTACTCTAACAGAGCTAGTTAGCATATTTTATATCTATAAAAGGACTCTGGTAGCATAAGGCACTTGACTGCTAACCAGAAGGCTGGCGGTTCAAACCTACCAGCCACTCCTCGGAAGGAAGATGGGGCAATCTACTTCCGTAGTG
>NW_006921987.1:3072487-3074042 GCF_000298275.1 Orycteropus afer afer
CTTCCTTCTGAGGAGTGGCCAGGGGGTTTGAACCACCAGCCTTCTGGTTAGCAGTCAAGTGCCTTAGGCACTATGCTACCAGAGCTCTCACATGCATATGAGGCAATGGAAATTACCATGGTTTGCATTAGGTGCACCTTAGTCTTCAAAGACATATCTTTGCTGTTGAGCACTTGAAAGAGGTATTTTGCAGCAGATTTGCCCTGTGTAAAATGTCATCTGATTTCTTCATTGTTGCTTCCATTGGTATTGATGGTGGACTAATATGAAATCTTTGACAACTTCAATCTTTCTCCATTTATCATGATGGTGCTTACTGGTTCAGTTGTGAGAATTTCCCTTTTCTTTATGTTAGGATGTAATCCATACTACAGAGTGTAGTTTTTTAATCTTCATCAGTAAGTTCTTCACGTCTTCTTCACTTTCAGCAAGAAAAGTTGTGTCATCCATATATTTCAGGTTGTTAGTGTGTCTTCCTCCAATTTTGGTGCCAAATTCTTCTTCACATAGTCCAGCTTCTTGTATTATGTGCTGAACATACACATTTAACAAGTTTAGTGAAAGGGTACAGCCCTGACACACTCCCTTTCTGATTTTGAACCATGCAGTATGCCCTTGTCCTGTTTGAACTGTTATCCAGGTGAAGAAGCCCTCTTTCTATCCATGGGAAGAACCTCCATGAGTGAGTGATCTGAGGGCAGGCAGTCCCAGGTGATCTGCAAACAAGCAGTGGTGTTCAGCACTGGGTTGACAAACTCAACCAATCTCCAATCACACAAGCACACAAGCCTTTATTGAAAGCAGAGGGGAAATGGATCTCTCTCAGTGAGTGGGGAGGGCCATTAAAAGCAAGGGACATCACCAGAAGAGTGGAGATGGATTTCCCACAGAATGGGAAAGATGCCAGACTGCCTCACTTATTGGATTTTACGTTTCCTGAAAGGACAGGAGTGGGCCTCTTGAGTCAGGGTCCTGTGACACTGATTAATTGACCAAACCACATAGGTAGTTATGGGCAATGGCAGGTATTAGCTCATTAACTTCCTTAAATATTCTGGGTCTGTGGTTGTTCTGCTTAATTTTAGTTACCCAAATTTCACAGGCTGTTACAAGCAGTTACAGGCATTAACTCATTAATATTCTCCTGTCTCCCTTTTCTGCTCCTTTTGAGCCTCCCCCCAGGGCAGCCCTCCTATCCTACCTTCCTGCCCAGCAGAACAACAGCCTTCTGGTCTATGTATAGTTTCCTCGTTAGCATAATTAAATATTCTTGAACTCCCATTATTAATTTTATCTATAATTTGTTATGATCATAATTTGTGAGTAGGGTATATAAAAGGCATAAATGAGATTGGTGAATAATCTTATATTTTTACCTCAAAAATGGACTTCAGAAATTAACTAGGAGTTGTACATTTAAATGTGCATAGATTGGAGGCACAGTAAGGACAGTGGAGGCCTATAAGTCAGAGAGAACAGAAAGAGAAGCAAGTTTTGACAAACATATTCTTGTTTTTGAAGAACACATAAAAGGGCAATTGTTCCTTAATTCGTT
>NW_006921987.1:3074862-3078561 GCF_000298275.1 Orycteropus afer afer
ACTTTCTGGTTAGTAGTCAAGTGCCTTATCCCTATGCCACCAGAGCTCCTCCAGGCACTTATATAGATAGATCTGTATCTAGATAGATGATCTACTGTTGTTAAGTGCTATTGTATTTGTTTCAACTCATAGTGATCTTATATCACAGTACTCTTTCCTGTGTCATCCTCACAATCTTTGCTATGCTTGAGTCTCTAGTTGCAGCCACTCTGTCAGTCCATCTGGCTGAGGGTCTTTCTCTTTTTTGCTGACCCTGTACTTTACCAAGCATAATATCCTTCTCTGGAGACTAGTCGCTTCTGACAACCTGACCAAAGTAAGTGAGATGAAATCTTACCATTCTCACTTCTAAGAAGCCTTCTAGCCGTGTACTTCTTCCAAGATCAATTTGTTTGTTCTTCTGGCAATTCATGGTATTTTAAATATTTTTTGCCAACACCACAATTCAAAGGCATCAACTTTTCTTCAGTCTTCTTTATTCATTGTCCAGCTTTCACATGCATATGATGCAAATGAAAATACCATGGCTTGCATCAGGCATACTGTAATCTTCAAAGTGACATTTTTTGCTCCTTAACATTTTAAAGAGGACGTTTGCAGGCCAGTCAATTCTGATTTCATAACTGCTGCTTCCATGGCCGTTGACTGTGGATCCAAGTCAAATGAAATCCCTAAAAACTTCAATGTTTTCTCCATTTATCATGATGTTCCTTATTGGTCGAGTTGTGAGAATTTTTGTTTTCTTTATGTTGAAGTGTAATGCATACTGAAGGCTATAATTTTTGATTTTCATCAAAGTGTCAAGTAAATGTGTTAAGTCTTTTTTTTTTTTTTTACTTCAGCAAGCCAAATTGTGTCATCTATGTATCATGGGTTGTTAATGAGTCTTCCTCCAATCTTGATGCCATGTACTTTTTCATAAAGTTCAGCTTCTCTATTTATCTATATCTGTGTCTATATCTAAATCTGTATACCTATATCATCTTACCTAAATCATCTATGTCATCTATATCATCTATTTTATCTATATCATCTATATCAGAACCCTAGTGGCACAGTGGTTAAGCTGTAACCTACTAACCAAAAGTTCAGTGGTTCAAACCCACCAGCTGCTCTGAGGCAGAAAGCTGTGGCAGTCTCCTGCCACAATAATTACAAATACAGAAACCCTATGTGACAGTTTGACTTTGTCCTATTTGGGGGTTATGAGTGGAATTGACTCGATAGCAATGGTTGTGTTTCTGTGTGTGTGTGTGTGTGTGTGCATGTAATTTTAAATATGTATTTTAAACAATGATTGTTTGGAATAGTCTGTACAGAAATTTGTATTAAGAAGTCTACATCCTTGCATTTGTCAAGGTTGTTCTAGGGATGAGGAGACAAATGATTGATATGAAGGAATTCATTGGAACTCTTTAAAGATGAGTATTAACCTCTACCTTCAATGAAGCAGAGAAGGGAATGCTGAAGAGACAGATTTTTATATTAATATTTTACCATGCCATATAAAAGTAACACTGTAGACATTGTCTTTATAATCTGTCTTTCTTTTTCTCCTTTATTGGGAGGTTTGTGACCTGAACTTTAATATATTTGCCCTCTCTTGAGATTCATGTTTAAAATAAAATTTTCCTTAGTTATATGTTATGGCATTGATTTAAAAAGGCTTGTATGTTAAACCTTCTCCTCTTAGTACTTCCTTTTACAGTCTCTTTTAAAAATTACTCTGTATATCTGCATAATATCTTACTGTTATGTGATTTTGTATATGGTTTCAGATTAAGGAATATTTTTAAAGTTGATTTTAGTTCCTAGTGATATCTCATACAGTTAAAAATATAGTTCCTATGTTGCCATAGATGTCCCTGGAGGAGGATATCATGCTTAGTAAAGTGTGAGCAAAAAGACGAAGACCCTCAATGAGATCACTTGATGCAGTGTTTGCAACAGCAGGCTCAAACACAGCAATCAAAGATTGTGAGGATGGTTCCTAACCAAGCAGTGTTTCATTCTGTTGTATGGGAGGGGGGTTACTATGAGTTGGAACCAACGTGATGGCACCTAACAACAACAGCAACAAAGTACATATAACAGTGGCATTGCAAAATGTCACATTAAGCATCAGGTTCTATTTTTTTAACACCCATTTTCCACTTAATAGATGAAAATGACAACATCAACTACAACATCACCTTTGTATTACATTATTGATATCACCATACATTTGTATTAATACATGTAAATATTTGGTTTACGACTGCACATGTATCTGAAGGTAATTTTGTACAATTTTTATGTGGGAATATTCTTTCTAGTATGAATAGGCAGTTTTAAATTTCCATTCCTCATAAATCATTCATACACTCACATCTTTTCCAATTCTCTCTTATTTATTTAGCACTCTAATGCAGTGATGAGCATTATTGAAAGGACAGAAGTTCTTTGTCACAAAGGAGACAAATTCTGGAATGAAAGGTTGTAATAATGACTTTGGAGCTTCTTCAAAAGTACAGATGAACCCAAATGACTGTATTGTCTGGAATGTTATTATAACAAGAACTAAAAATCCATTTGTGACTGGACTTAACATTATAAAAAATGATGTTCATATTAGCATATTATTCATTTTCAATCTTAATCTTGTGTATTGACAGTGCTTTCATTTTCATAACAGTTAAGGTAAGCCTCAATTATGAAGTATGACATATCTTATATTTTTAAATCTAAATGTATTGATCCTCTGGAGAGGAAATGTTCTATTTTTTAAAGCACAATAGCCCCTAGAATTTTTAACAATACCTCAGTGAATGACCACGATTAGAGTAAGACCAAAATAATTACCTATAATTAATTCCAGAAATGCAAGCTAGATTCAAAAGAGGATGTGAAGTGAGGGATATCATTGCTAATGTCAAATGGATCTTGGCTGTTAGCAAAGAATACCAGAAAGATGTTTACTTGTGTTTTATTGACTATGCAAAAGCATTTGATTTTGTGCATCATAAAAAAATATGGAAAATATTGAGAAGAATGGGAATGCCAGAATACTTAATTGTACTCATGAGGAACCTATACGTAGACCAGGAGGCTTTCTTTCACACAGAACAAGGGGACACTGCATGGTTTAAAATCAGGAAGGGAGTGTGTCAAGGTTGTATTCTTTCCCCATACTTATTCAGTCATCATGCTGAGCAAATAATCTGAGAAGCTAAACTATATG
The DNA here is from genome assembly GCF_000298275.1 of Orycteropus afer afer. Classification (NCBI taxonomy): domain Eukaryota; kingdom Metazoa; phylum Chordata; class Mammalia; order Tubulidentata; family Orycteropodidae; genus Orycteropus; species Orycteropus afer. The sequence continues at coordinate 3,078,083 of NW_006921987.1, forward strand.
AAAGATGTGGCATCAGGATTGGAAGAAGACTCATCAACAACCTGCTGTATGAAAAGAGGACAAAACTTTGCTTGCTGAAAGTGAGAATGACTTGAAGCACTTACTGATGAAGGTTGAAGACTACAGTCTGCAGTATGGATTATTCTCAATATAAAGAAAACATGAATACTCACAACTGGGCCAATAAGCAGCATCATGATAAATGGAGAAAAGATTTAGGTTGTCTAAGAATTAACATTGCGTGGTTCTACAGTTGATGCCAATGGAAGAAGCAGTCAGGATATTAGACGATGTATAGCACTAAGAAAGTCGGCTGCAAAGGACCTCTCTCGCTGAAGAGCAAAGATATTTCCTTGAAGACTAAAGTGCACCTGACACAAGCCATATTTTCAATCGCCTTATATGCATATGAGAGCTGGACAATGAAGAAAGAAGACAGAAGAAGAATTGATGCTTTTGAGTTGTGGTGCTGGCGAAGA
>NW_006921987.1:3085058-3085580 GCF_000298275.1 Orycteropus afer afer
TGGATGGCCAGAAGAACTAACAGATCTGTCCTGGACGAAGTGCAGGCGAGATGCTCCTTGCAAGTGAGGATGGCCAGACTTTGTCTCACCTACTTTGGTCATGTTGTCAGAGGGGACCATTCCCCAGGGAAGCCATGTCATGCTTGGTAAGGTGGAGGGTCAATGAAAGAGAGGAAGGTCTTCGACGAGATGGATTGACAGGGTGGCTGTGACAATGGGCTCAAGTAGAGCCAGGATTATCATGGAGCTTGTGTGGGATCGGGTGGTGCTTCATTCTGTTGCGCATGGGTCACTATGAGGCAGAAGCTCCTCAACGGCACCTAACAACCACAACATTCATACTGGGGAGGCAACTATTTGTCTTTTCAATTCTATTGAAGTCTGATTTATGTATTTTGGGCCTCTTTCGTTTGCCACATAAATATTTATTTTGGTTATGTCCTCTTGTTCAATTTATCCTTTAATCATTATTTAATGTCCTTCCTTTTCTCTTAGGGTGGTTTTTGTTTTGTAGTCAGTTTG
>NW_006921987.1:3086798-3089375 GCF_000298275.1 Orycteropus afer afer
GTAAGTTATTCCACTTGATGTTTCATGTGAATCTTAGGCTTTCTTCATTATGTTGTGTATCTTAGGCTTTCTTCATTATGTTTTGATCTTTTTTTCTGATTGATCCCTTACCAAATTAGTATTGAGATATTTGTATTCAATGTCACTACTTTTGTCTTCCACTGATTCAGATCTACCCCTTTTCCTGTTCAATGTGTCTTTTTACTTCTGAAATTTTAGTATTAATCATCTGGATTTCTATCTGTAGATTTTGTATCATTTCTAATTTTTCATTTATTTTGTCATTTTGTTCTTATATTTTCTTCTGAAATTATTCTAGGGCTTTGTCTGTGTTTTGCTTATTTTTGTCAGTCTTATCCTTGATTTGTCTCTCAATCCACTGAAGGTACCTAAATATAATTTTTTTGAATTTCTTATCAATGAGTTCCAATGCTGCTTCTTTCTCACGGATGTGTTCTGGGTTTGTGTCCTGATCCCTTGTTTCTACTACTTTATCTTGCTTCTTTATTTGAACCGTGGTAGTCTGTTGTCTCTGAGACATGTGCAGTCATTTTATTTATATTTAATTGGTGATGATTGTACATTGGTGTGTATTGTCCAAGATTTCTTTTTTCCTTGTTTTGTTTTGATATATCTGAGTAAGCAGGATGTTGTGCTCCTCTATTCACTAGTTAGCAGCACTTATATACTCACCACCAGTATCCTAGTAGGCGTGATAGAAAATGATAGTGGATTCACAGATCTATGTTAGCTCTTTGTGAAGAACAGTTGAGGGTGAGTAAGGCTTGCATTAGCTGTCATCTATTGTTATCTAGTTTGTGCTGAAGCACGTGATGGCCCTCACTCCATAGGTTGGGCTCCAGGATGTGTGGGTACGTTGGGTCATATGGGCATGGTTACTGTCTTCCACTCAGTTAGACAAAATTAACAACAACAATAATAATAATAAAAAGTTAAATGCAAGAGGACAAAAACACATGTAACATAAACACACAAAAACAATCAGTAATAATAATAATAATAATAATAATAATAATAATAATAATAGAATGGCAATAAATGAGAAGAAATATATAAATAAATACTTTTAAAGAGAAAATAAATATAAATAGAAAAAAATACTTATCAGGAAGGGAAGAATAAGAGAAAAGAGCGAGAGTAAAAGAATAATGAAGAAAAATAAGAAAAATGCATAAAGCAAAACAAGCGATGGGAAGAACCAAAAGAAAGAAAAAAAATGGGAACTAGAAAAAGGGAAGAGGAAAAAAAAAATAAAGAAAAAACTATAACCTGGGAAGGAAAAGGAAAGAATAATAATAAGAATGATAATTTTAAAACAAACAAAAGCAAAAACAAAACAAATCAGGGGTGGTGGGGTAGGGCACCCAGGCTCCATCAGAGCATGGACTGGGATGGAATCCCTTCCAGTCCAGAAGGTGGGTGGAGGTAGGGAATGGCTACACCTCTGTTCACCAAGAGGACTGGGGTTATAAGAGTAACAAGAGAAATATTGCATCTTTCCAGTGGCCAGCCTCAAGTGTGGTTGGTCGTGCTGTCCTTGGCAAGCAGAGCCTATTCTTAGGTCACTGGGATGGGATTGCTGCTACTTTAAATATCCCAAATGGCTGCACTGCTTATAAATATTGAAAATGGTTCTCCCATATGGACAGCCAAAAGTCCACAGCTCAGTTTGTTTCCTTCTTTACTGTTTCCCCTTTTAATCATTAGCCATCAGTGGAGTTGTCCATGCAGCCCTTGGCAAGCAGGGCTGATTTTCAGGTTATTGCCCAGGTCATAACACCACTTGCAAATATTCAAACTGGCCACACTGTCAGGATAGCTGACAGTCTGCAGCTCTGTTTTTGTCCTTATTCACGGTTTGCATTCAGATCCTTCCTCTCAAAGCTCAGGGCTCCAGGATACGTTCTGTATCTGTGTCAGTTGTTTTCTCTTTTATTTGTTGAAGCAGGTCTGTGTAGCTTGTGTGTCTATTCCACCATTTTGCTAGAGGTCCTAAGTCCTCTTTTCCTTTAAAAAAAAGAAAAAAAAAGAAAAAAAGAATATGGATCACACTTTTTATCATTTAAAGTAGATATAAGATACAAATAATCATCTAATTATCTGTATTTCTGTTTAGTTATTATGGTATGCACATTTGATATCTTAACTAGATATTTTTGGTATCCTATCAAAAGGACTGTGATGGTTTGAAATGGATCTTCATAAAAATTCCATTCAGTCAATGACTTGTAATAACTAACTTTTCTTTATTTTTATTTATTAGATTAAATCATATAAAAATGTTACATTTGTATTTAAAAATAATAATTGGAGTTTGGCAATTTCATATAGTCAACTGTGTAGTAGAAGAAAATAATGTGTAAAATGTGTGTGGGTTTTTGTAACTTCCTTTTCACCTGAATATTGATGACAAGTAAACTAAATTTTATATAAAATAATTCATTATTACCTCTTCTTTATCCAGTTATTTTTCTAAAGTAACTTTGAAATATAAACTGAGATGAGATTTATAATATATCAAAAACCATGCTGAATATTAGCATAAATATTTTGCTC
>NW_006921987.1:3089485-3092552 GCF_000298275.1 Orycteropus afer afer
CACTGTCTCATAAATACATGTCTGTTTACATTCATTTAGAGAGTATAATCACCAATAACATGTAACTTTACACTTTATAGATGTTTCTCATTTTATTTTTGGAATAGTCTAGAGTGCAGGCTCCTCCACTCATGCAGTGATTGAAGCCCTTTTTTTTGTTCAATAATTGCCATGTTCTTGTAGTAACAATTTTCTTAGGTATTTAGAAAATGGTGGGAACTGTTGCTTATCCTCATTGTTGTTGTTGTTGTTGTTATGTGCCGTCAAATCGGCCCCGACTCATAGCGACCCCTCCTAGGGTTTCCGAGGCAGTATCACCACAGAAGTAGGATTGCCCAACCTTCCTTCCTTTTGGTTAGCAGTCAAGTGCCTTAGGCACTATCCAGAGCTCCTGTATTGCAATAAAATAGTGTCCAATGGAATTCTGCAGTCAGTAAAAAAAGGTTATTATCAAACAGCATGACAACAAATCTATAATTGTTGATTAATTCAGGTATTGGATCTATTACCTTACAGGTGCTCTATTAATAAATTCTTTGTAGAAGTAACAATTTGAGAAGGAAATAACAATGGTCTGATAGTGAGATCAGAAAAATTCAGTTGTCCCTTTTGAAGAAAAATATCTTCCTTTATTTTCTTGAAATAAAATTCATTGATAACTAAATTTCCTTTACATTTTATTTTAAAATAAATAATAACCATAATATAGCAGAGATATAATAGAAAAAATATTGTACAGGGTATAAATAGTTAAATTTGAATTTGCAGAAGATATAAAAAAAGTAGACAGATACGTTTATCAATTGATAAGTGAAACAGATTTTGCTTTATGTTTTTTTGCACAAAAGCAGATGTATGGGTAAATATTAAAGTAAAATTTAGTTACATAAGATACATAATTTAAAAAGCAAGATTCATTTATATATAATAAAAGAAAGAAAATATAACCCTAAATTGTTTCAATAATTCATGAAGAAAAAAATAACTGGATTTTCAAATTGGAAATAAATAAATAAATAAAGGAAATATAGGTGTATGAAATTCTTGCAGAGGAATTGGCCTTTATTTGGTAACAAAATATTTTTCAGTGTTAGGATGCAGAATGGGGAAATGGTAAAATAGCACAGAAAATCTATTATCATCTGTCATGGAATTCCACAGTATATGGAGAAATATATTCAGCTTCCAGTATTTAGAAAAGATACTAGGGACCATATCATTTGGCAAGACATGAGGACAAAGAATTGATTGAGTGAAAAAGCAATGAGACAGAAGGCTATAAATTGTTTGTTTGTATTGGAGAATCTAGGGAGATTAACAGAGTAACAGTGGGAAAAAGTGGTCCACATACAAATATACAAAAACAGTAAATTTGTAATTTTTAAGACATTTGAATATTTTATCTTTGTGTTACCATTAATTTTTAAATACTTAGAAATAACAAAAATATTAAATATTTTTAAAGTACCTTATTAATGAGAGTGAATGATATAATTGCATTACATGTTACCTGGCAAGTTTAATATTTCTTTCTAAGTCTTTTCAAAGAAATCTCAAAAGTCCTCTTAGTCTTCGCTGTGTATAAAACTCTTTTGCATATAGACTGATTGAATTTTGCTTTTATCTCAAAGTCACTTTTAATTCCACTTAATTCTCCCTACAAAGCTTGTTAGCATGCTCCATATAATGGCTTAATCTTCCAATTTTATATCATTAAACTATATTGAACTTTAAATCAACTCAGAATAATCTGTTGAATAGCATCCAAATAATAATAATAATAATTGTTTCTAATTTACTTTATTTAAGCACATTCTTATATAATAGTTATAGAGCTAAACACTGAAATATTACTGAAGATAAATGTAGTTTTTAAGTACTATGTTTATTTAGGAAAAACATAATTTCCTTCACATTAATAGATTCATCCCCAATATTCTTTGCCACTTCAGAAATTTTGATTTAAATTTTAAAGTATATTTGAAAGATGTGTTACATTGCTTTTAACATTTCAATTAAATGTCTTTTAAATATTTGTTTATGAACTGAATTAAATATTTATAATAGCATTTAAAACTGAAGATATTTTTAAAATTTTGAGTGGACAACATTATTCCCTTATATACAGAAAAAAATACTTAAAAGTCTTCTGAATTGTTTATGAGATTATCTATCATTCAGGAATTGTTTTTAATAGGAAGGGTAACATTCCTTGATATGTAGAATATTTCACTAATATTATTGGTTACTAATTATCATATATGTAGTTTTGGCACACACACACACACAAATGGTTAAAACATTTGGCTGCTAAAGAAAAAGTCAGTGCTTCAAATCCACCAGCCACTCTACTGGAAAAAAAGATAAGGCAATTGGTTTCCATAAAGATTTATAGCCTATGAGGTAGTTCTACTTTTTCCTAAGTCTAGCTAAAAGTCAGAATCAATTCAATGGCTATGGGTTTTAAGTGTCATATGTGAACTGTGTAATTAAATGCTACAATAGTTGATGACACTTTTTTTTTTTTTTCTGTTGGCTGAAATTATGTTACTGACCAATTTAGGTGGTACTCCATTATTACAAAAATGTCATTGGAAAATATTTCATATGTTTATGAAATATATTTTCATGGTTCAAGTATTGAAAACAGCATTTCTTCTGACTTTTTCTTTCTTCATGAACATTACAAATTCTGGCAGTAAAGCTTCGTTTTTCAAGCAGGGTGCTTTCATCAAATGGTAATGAAAGTTTGCTTGACTAAAACTTATTATACAGATGACACATTTGACACACAACTGACACACAGTTGACACCCATTTGAGATATTTAATTCTCTTGAACATTCTTTTATAAAGATGTCATTGCTTAATGGAATAAAATTAATTATTTCATTGGATTTTTCACCATAATTCTTAAAACCATCTTTATTCAGCTAGCAATAGCAGTTTTCTTTTCAATAATGGTCAATGAATACTTTCATTTTTTATACTCTTCTATTATTCTGAATGGAATTATACGTCTAGTCCTCAAATCTTCAATCATCATATATCTTTTTCAAATTTCTAAG
>NW_006921987.1:3093947-3095051 GCF_000298275.1 Orycteropus afer afer
TCCATAGACTTCACCAAAAGAGTCAAAAGAGAACCTACAGATTGGGAAAAAATACTCAGCAATGATATACCTGACAAGGGACTTATCTCTAGAATTTATAAAAAACTTCAACACCTCAACCACAAAAAGACAAATAATCCAATTAAAAATGAGTGGAAGACAAGAATAGACACTTCATCAAAGAGGATATTCAGGTGGCCAACAAACATATGAAGAAATGCTCACGATCATTAGCCATTAGAGATATGCATATCAAAACAATGAGAATCCATCTTGTCCTAGAACTAGCAAAGTTCAACAAGACAGAAAATAACAAATGCTGGCAAGGATGTGGAGAGATTGGGATGCTTATACACTGCTGGTGGGACTGTAAAATGGCACAACCACTGTGGAAAGCAGTATGGCAATTCCTTAAAAAGTTGGAATTAGAAATACCATTTAACCCTGCCATTCTATCACTAGGTATATATCCTAAAGAAATGAGAGCCAGGACAAGAACAGATATATGCACACCCATGTTCATCACAGCACTATTTACAATAGGCGATAGATGGAAAGAACTGAGGTGTCCATCAACTGAAGAATAGATAACCAAGCTATGATACATATGCACAATGGAATACTATGCAATGCTAAAGAATAACATATAATCTGAAAAACACCACATAATGTGGGTGAACTTGGAGGATATTATGCTGAGTGAAATAAGTCAATCACAGAAGGACACATATTGTATTAGTCTGTTATCATAAAAAGTGAAGGAAAGGTTTATATATGGCAGAGGTATTTCTTTGTTGGTTACCAAGGGTAGGAGAGGTGGGGAGGGAACACTGTTAGATAGGTAGAAATAAGTATTGATTTGGGTGAAGGGAAGGACAATGTACCCAAATGTGAGTGATCAACACAGTATCGTTGAGGAACAGGAAGACATAGAGAGATGCATTGATGGTACAGACAACAAAGATGAACACTTTTGCACATATAATACTGTTTGCCAATGAAGGGAAACATGGATAGATGGGGGGATAGATGGGTGGACAGGCTGAACTATTAGGTATGTCTATGCAGGGTGGGGTGGAGTGTGCCCAATAGCATCTATAAGGC
>NW_006921987.1:3096044-3101777 GCF_000298275.1 Orycteropus afer afer
CAAGACAGATTCATTGGCAAATGCTACCAAACATTTACAGAAGAGCAGATATCGATTTGACTCAAGCTATTCCAAAACATAGAAATTTCCCATTCTATGAAATGAGCATAATCCCAATACCAAAGCCAAGGAAACACAGAACAATAAAAGAAAATCATAGACCAATATTCCTCATGAATATAGACATAAAAATTCTCAACAAAACCCAAGCCAATAGAATAAAACAATACATCAAAAATAATAATAACAATACATCATGACCACATGTGATTCATTCCAGGTATGTAAGAATAATTCAAAGTTAGAAAAACACTCAATATAAAATCCACCATATAAAAGAAACAAAGGAAAAAAAAAAAAAAACTTCATGATCATATCAATATATGCAGAAATTGTGTTAGAAGAAATCTGACACCCATTCCTGGCAAAATCACTGAACAAAATAGAAATAGAAAGGAAATGTCTCAAATAATTAAGAGCATATATACAAAACAAACAGCTAATATCAGTCTCAGTGGATAGAGTCTGAAAAATTCCTCTAGTATACAGGATCCAGCCAAGGATGCCTTTATCAGCACTCTTATTCAATATGGCATTGGAAGTCATAGCCAGAGGAATAAGATAAGGAAGGATAATAAAAGTATCCACATTTGTAAAGAAGAAGGAAAACAATTTTTATTTGCAGATGATATGATCTTATATATAGAAAATCCACAGATAGAGCAAGAAAACTAAAGATATTTATATAGAAATATTCAACAAAGTGGCAGTAAAATACACAAAAATCAGTCAGATTCCTTTACACTAACAAAGAAAACTCTGAAACCAACATGAGGAAGACAATGCCATTTACAATAACCACTCAAAAGATGAAATACTTAGAAATAAAACTAACCAGAGATACAAAAGACCCATAAAAAGGAGTCTACAAAATAGTACTACAAGAAACCAAGAGACTTACATAAATGGAAGAATATATCATACTCATGATAGGAAGACTAACATTATGAAAATGTCAACATTACCATAGAAGTTTACACATATAATGCAATACTGATCCAGATTCCATCATCTTTCTTTAAAAACATGGAACAGTCAATCACCAACTTTATATGGAAAGCAAAAGGAACTTGGATAAGGTAAGCACCACATAGAAGAACAAAGGAGGCGGTCTTACACTTCCCAACCTCAAAATCTACAAGACAGCCATGGTAGTCAAAATATCCTTGTACTGGTACAATGACAGACACTAAAAAAAAAAAAAAAAAAATGGAAAAGAATAGAGAACCTAGGGTTGTATTCCTCCATATATGGACAGCATATCTTTACCAAAGGGCCAAATCCATTAAATGGGAAAGAGATAGTCTCTTTTTTTTTAAAAAAAAATAGTGTTGGGAAAACTTGGTATACATTTGCCAAAAAGTGATTCAAGATCCATACTTAATACAATACACAAAAATGAGCTCAAGATGGATCAGAGACCTAAATATATAACCCAAAATTATAAAGATCATCAAAGAAAAAATCATAAAGAAAAATAAAAAACTTAAAGATCCTAATATATGGAAGGAACATGATATTAAAAATTACTAAAATGCACAGAAAACAGAACACAGAATAGATGGCTGGGATCTCCTAAAAATTAAAGATGTTCATCACTATTCACAAATTAAAGATGTTCATCACTATTCATGATAGCAAAACCATGTAAACAATCTAAATGCTGATCAATGGGTGAAAGAATAAGGAAAGTATGGTATGTACATGGAATGGAATACTATGCAAATTTAAAGAATAACTATGCATCTACAAAACATTTGTACCATTGATGGACCTGGAATACATTTGTTGAGTGAAATTAGTCCATCACAAAAGGACAAATATTGCATATGAGTCCACAATTATAAAAATAAGTATATAATCAGGAAAAAATTTTCACACAGGATGAAGTGCTCTTTGATGGTTATGAGGGGTAGGAAGGGAAAGAGGGCAAATCATTAATTAGAATGTAGACATATTAACTTGGGTGAAGTTCAAGACAATATGCAAGAGGGGTAAGGTCAGTACAAAATGAACAAGGCCAAGGAAGAAATTGGGAGGGCACAAGGGTTAAATGAAATTGAGGTTAATACTATTATATACAAAAACTTTGCTATTATATAAAATATATGTATATATTTGTTGTTGTTGTTGTTATCTCACATTGAATTTGTTGCTGATGTCAGATATTACAATGTAAAATTACTTGATAAGGATTTTTTGTCTGTAATCTTCACAGAAACATTTTCCAGGTCTTTTATCCTGGAATTGTTGGGTGGGTTTGAACTGCCAAACTTTTGGGGTAGCAGTATAATTTAACTCCTTATAATATATATTGATTCTGTCTTTATGCAGAGCCACAGCCAATGAGTTGTTTTCAACTCATAGAAATCCTATACCAAACCCAAAACAACAAACTCACTGCCATCGAGTCGATTTTGACTCATAGCGGCCCTCTTGGGTTTCTGAGGCAGTATCACTATGGAAGTAGATTGCCCCATCTTCCTTCTGAGAAGTGACTGGTGGATTTGAACCGCCAGCCTTCTGGTTTGAAGTCAAATGTCTTAGGCACTATACCACCTAGGACTGAGTAAAACTGCCCCACAGGGTTTGCAAGGGTGTAAGTATTTACAGAAGCAGACTGCCTCCTCTTTTTCCCACAGAGAAGATGGTAAATTTGAACCCCTGAACTTTTGGTTTGCAGCCCAAAGCTTTAATTGCTGTACCATAAGAGCTCCTTTGTCCATACAATGATAAATGTAAAGGACTTTTGTTCTACATTTAGTCTACAGATATATTTAAAAGTTTTTTAGGAAATCAGAAAATTTTTGTTTTCCAAAAATATCTCAGGAATCTCAAGACTTTTCATTCTGGTAAAGATAGAGTAACAGGAACAAGATTTAACCTTCTGAAGCAAGGAAGAAGTGATTAAAAGCTATCAATAAATGGACATAACGTAGCATAGAACTGTGGTTCCTGAGAGAGAGGAATTGAATGAGGTGATTTTTTCAATCACCAGCTTACTGTCAAGAGAAAGTTCTGAAGCTCCAGTGAGAGAGGTGGAACACAGTGGTCTTCCTGAACTGAACAAATAGAGTTATGATTGTGGGAAGGATACTAGTTTTATAGTTTGCTGGGCAGAGTACTGGAGAGGAAAGAGCTGCAAGCAGAGAGAAAGTTGTGGAAATATAAAATTATCTGAGAATGGGAATAGAAACACCTGAAATGAGGAGAGGAAATAATTTCAAATGAGTACATTGGGCCAAGAGTAGTTTCTATTTCAACCAGTCAAATTCAAAATTGACCTATTCATGAGGCATGGGGTAGAGTATTTAGAGGGAAATTCCTCAGTAGAGGGACAAAACTAGCTCTATACTATGGCTACTTTGTCTCTGCCAACAAAGGTTAAAAGTTTTGGAAAAATCAAACATTTATTTTCCAGAACAAGGTAAATTTCACAATGTTAGGCATCAAATAAAAATTATTATGTATGCAAAGGAGAAATACAGTATGAAGGTATAACCAAGAAATACATCAATCAATAAAAACAGACTGAAAAATGATAAAGAAGATAGAATAAAGAGATAAGGACTTAAACATTTATGAAAACATTTTATACATTCAAGATGATAAAGAGTGAGCCTGTTAAGTAGACACATGAAAGATATACTTTTAAAATATCCACATCAAATATATGTAAATGATAACTACAATATCTGTGATAATACATGTATTTGACATTATTAACATCAGATTACCAAACAAAACTCACTGCCATCAAGTAGGATCTGACTCATAGCTACCCCTCCTTGGGTTTCCAAGGTGGCATCACTATGGAAGTAGATTGCCCATCTTCCTTCTGCAGAGTGGCTGGTGGGTTTGAACCGCTGGCCTTCTGGTTAGCATTCAAATGCTTTAGGCACTATGCTACTAGAGCTCGCCAACAACAGATTAGAGAATTAAAAAAAAAAAAAAAAAATGAAAAGAATAATAAACTTGAAGACAATAATAAAAATTATCTGCAATGAGAGGGAAAAAATACTAATATGAAAATAAATGACATATATATATACAACCTGGGACACTTTCAAGAGGTCTAATATAGGTGGTGTATCTGATGTTGTAAAAAGAGGGAACAACAAGGAAATATTTTTAAATAATGTTGAAATATTTCCTAAAGTTTAAGAAAAGTATGAATTCAATTTTCCAGATACTCAATGTTGCAGTTAAGGTTGGGTGTCAACTTGGCTGAGCAGCTGGATGTAGTTATTTCCCATGGTGAGACTGGTAATTAACTTCATGGTAGAATCTACTGGAGCAGCTGGGTAGCTGCTTTCAGGATGTGGGCTGCTTCCAGTATATAAAAAACTACTTTGAGGAGGGTTTCCAGATGATGGCATGCTTGAACCCCACATGTAGCTGAGTCGCTGTTCAGCAGCTGTCATGTTGTCCTGCTAATCTTGGGACTTTTAATGGACTTGAATTAATGGCCTGCCATCTAGTTTGGTAATATTGGGACTGTGCCTTTTCACTTATTGACTTTGTGTTTGTCAGCCTCAGCAGCTGGCAGCTGCCTGAGTAAAGAGATGCCTGTGCTTCAGTGGGGCAGGTAGAGGTGGGCAAGAGGTAGAGCTGAAGCCCAAGGTTGAGAGACTTTCACCCACTTTGAACTTGGACTTAAAGCCTCCAAACTGTTAGAGAATAAACTCCTATTTGGTAAAGCCATCCCATTTTTGGTATTTCTGTTAGAATGGTACTAGGAAATCAAAACACTCAATAAACCCCAACAAACAATTTTACTTAGGCACATCTTAATCAAATTATTTAAAACCAATGATAAAGAGATTCTGGGAAAGTGGCAGCAAAAGGAAATAAACATACTACATACAGAGGAACAAATACTAGAATAACAGTATACCTCATGTTAAAAATAATGTAAGCCAAGAAAGAGAGGAGCAAGATTTTTAAATTGCTGCAGGACACCATGCCAAAACTGTGAGATACTCATGTTGTGCTGGATTTTTGAATAGCCAAGAGGCCACTAGAAAAGGAGAACTAATAGCTAATGTGGATTGCTCCATGAACATCATACACTTCCAGTCAGAGCTGAACACATGTGAGCATATGGGAAGGAGATTTTATTAACAAAAAGAAGCAGACAGCATACAACAGATGAGTGGTGCCTCCTGGAATATAAGTTATGTGGGTGGTGATGGAAAATTTCTACACATGCCCTGATATGCACTGTAAACAATCAACTCAAGAAAAGGGCAATAATATGACAAGCCAGTCTACCCTGGCTTCAGGAAGTTGTCACAGTAGAGATAGAGAACTCTTCCATCCATGCCTCCATCTGGCATCCTGGGTGAGACAAACAAAATAAAGCCTACCTTCTGCCAGTCCCCCTTGGCCAGGTAGGTTTAAATATGTGGGCTGAGAGTATCTGCTACACATGTTTCCTGCTAACACTTCAGCTGAGGGATCAAGAGGGCCTTCACACACCTGATTTTCTATTCCAGGGATCATGTGACTAGCATCTAGATGAACTACAACACAAAGCATAGATGTCACAGTCTAACCACTTGAGGATGGGGAATTGTCAGGCACCTTGATGCAAAGTCCAAAATGTATCTCTTTAAACTTACTGATATTTAGACAAACCATTAGTCTTGGGGGTGGGGAGTATATATATAT
>NW_006921987.1:3101877-3106059 GCF_000298275.1 Orycteropus afer afer
TTTTTTTTTTTTTTGTCCTAAAGTCCAAAGATGTTAGCAGGAGAAGGTGCAGGAACACCATAGCTGATGGTCTTATCTAAAGGACTGCCTTCTCAAAATTATTATAAAACCAAAAAACCAAAGTCACTGCCATCAAGTTGATTCCAAGTCATAGCAACTCCCATTTGGATTCCAAGACTACAAACTTTATGGAATTAGAGTGTCTCATCTTCCTCCTATGGAGAAGCTGGTGGGTTTGAAGCATTGACCTACTGTTTAGCAGTCAAATGTCTTAGGCATTGTACCTCCAGAGCTCTTTCAGAATTACTATAGAAGAGAAAGAAAAAATTGTTTATCTATAATTCTATTAACCACAAAGTACCTGTCAAAGAGGCAGGTTCAATAAATACTGTTTCAGAAGTACACACACACACCAAAAAAAAAATTTTTGAAATAATTTATAATCAGTAAAATTGGCCTTACAACAATGGATGATTTTTAAGCAAAAGGAAAATGATAGCATGTACATCTGGTTTACAGAAAAGAATTAAGAGCACTGGTAATAGTAAATATATGAGTAAATAGAAAATATTTTTCTAATATTTTAAATCTTATAGTTAATTTCCTGTTACAAGTAGAAATTAAAATTTTTCTGTGGTTTATAAATATGTACATGGAAACTTTATTACAATTAAACAATAGCCAAGAGAAGTGTAATAAAAGTATATTCTTGTAAGCTCTGTAAAACTTATGGGAAACAGCACAGCATCACTTGAAGATAAACTGTGAAAGCTAAAAGAACAAACCAAATTTGTTGCTATCAAGCCAATTTTGACTTATGATATATGGAGAGAACAGTTCTACAGGGTTCTCTTGGCTGCAATCTTTACAGAAGCAAACACTAACATCTTTACAGAAGCAAATCACCAAGCCTTTCATCCACGTCTTTGCTGGGTGAGATTAAACCACAAACTCTTAGGTTAGAATCCAGTGAAAACTGGTTGGACCACGTGGGGATCTGTAAAGATGCATCCTATTATCTCTAAAAATGATCACAAGAACATACAACAAAGAGTTATAGCTATTGTTGTTGTTTGGTGCCTTTGAGGTGGTTCCGACTCATAGCAATCCTATATGCATCACAACAAAACAATGCTCAGTCCTGCACCATCATCACAATTGTTTGAATGTTTGAGCCCATTGTTGCAGTAACCATGTCACTCCCATCTCATTGATGTTCTTCTTCTTTTTTGATGACCTCTACTTTACCCAGCATGATATTTTTTTCCCAGAGAATTGTCTCTCCTGATAATGTGCCCAAAGTGTGTAAGGCAAGGTCTTGCTATGGCCCTTCACAAAGATAATTCTGACTGTCTTTTTTCCAAGACAGATTCTCATTCTTCTGGCAGTGTGTGGCATATACAATATTCTTCACTGGCACTGTAATGTAAAGGCATCAGCTCCTCAGCTTTCCTATGTATATGAGACAATTGAAAATTTCACAGCTTGGGTCAGACACATCTTAGTCCTCAAGATGACTTCTTTGCTTTTTAACAAAAACTTTAAAGAAATTTTTGGTAGCAGATTGGCCAATGAAATACAGGGTTTGACTTCTTGGCTACTTCTTCAATGAGCATTGATTATGGATCCAAGTAAAATGAAATCCATGACGATACCTATCTTTTCTCCGCTTACCATGGTGTTGTTTACTGATCTGTTGTTGTTGTTGTTGTTGTTATGTGCCATCAAGTCAAACCCGACTCATAGCGACCCCTCCTTGGGTTTCCGAGGCAGTATCACTAAGCAAGTAGGATTGCCCAACTTTCCTTCTGAGGAGTGGCTGATGGGTTTGAACCGCCAGCTGTCTGGTTAGCAGGCAAGTGTCTTAGCCACTATGCTACCAGAGCTCCCTTACTGATCTACTTGTGATGATTTTGTTTTCTGTATAAACCAAAACCAAACTCACTGCCATCAAGTCAGACCTAACTCAGAGTGACCCCACTTTGGGTTTCTGAGACGGTATCTCTACTGATATAGATTGCCCAATCTTCCTTCCAAGGATTAGCTGGTGGGTTTGAATCACCAGTCTTCTGGTTAACAGTCAAATGCCTTAGGCATTTTTTTGTATATTGAGGTGTAATCTACACTGAAGGCTATATTCTCTTCATTAGCAAAAGCTTGAAGTCTTTTTTCTTAGTAAGCAATGTTGTATCATCAGCATAATATACATTGCTAATGAGCCTTCTTCAAAACTTAATGTAGCATTCTTCATATAGTTTAACTTCTCAATTTATTTACTCAGTGTAAGTTGAATAAAAATGGACATAACCTACAAAATTATTTCAAAAAAGGAAGACAAATGTAATAAACAGCTAATGAGACAAATTGAAAACATACAGCAAGATGGTAGATTTAATGTCAGATATTAGAAACACATTAAATATAAATGTTGTATTAAACTTAAATGAAAAGCAAATATTATCAAATTGCATTCAAAACAAAGTCAAACTGTATGATGTCTACATGAAAATGATTTTAAATAAAAAGAAATAATGGTTCAAACCCACTAGCCACTCCTTGGAAGAAAGGTTGGGCAATCTATTTCCATAGTGATATTGCCTTGGAGGGAGCTCTGGTGGTGTAGTGCCTAAGACACTTGACTGCTAACCAGAAGGCTGGTAGTTCAAATCCATCAGCCACTCCTCAGAAGAAAGAAGGGACAATCTACTTCGGTAGTGATACTGCCTTGGACACCCAAGGAGGAGTCACTATGTGTTGGGTCCAACTTGATGGCACATAACAACAATAACAACAACATTGCCTTGGAAACCCAAGGAGGGGTCACTATGGGTCAAATATGACTTGACAGCAGTGTGTATGTTTTTTGTGTATACTAAAGGTAATGGGATGACATTTTTAATATTAACATTAATGAAAAATTAGAAACATAAAAATAACTTTAGAAACAGTTGATTTTAGAACCAAAAAAAATTGTCAATATAAGATCATTTTGTAGTGATAGAAGGTCAGTTCATGAAGAGGACAGAAGAAATCCTAAAAAAGTATATGTATATGAACAGTGGTTTCAAGTACATAAAGCAAAGAAGTGATAGAATTTGAATGAAAAATAGACAAATATAAAATTGTTGAAGATTCAAATATCACCCTCTCAATAATCAATTTAGAAAATTAGACAATATATTTGTACTCTCACTAATTCACTGCTGTGGAGTCAGACCCGACTCATAGTGACCCCTCCTTGGGTTTCCAAGGCAGTATCACTACGGAAGTAGAATATGAACAATAATATTAACTAACTTAATGTAAATGAAATTTTAAAATATCAAAACAGACACACATTCCTTTCATATCTACATATTAGTTATAAAAAAAAATCTCAATTAAGTGAAAAAGATTCATATGGTACAAATCATGTTTTCTCTGGTCACAATGGAATTAAGTTATAAATTAATTACAGGATTTTATCTTGAATGTATTTCAAAATGTATGTGAAGAGTAGTTAACATATTTTAAAATAAAAAATTGGCTAACAGATTTAAAGAAAAATTAAAAAAACATATTTTATACTAAATGAAAATGAAAACAGCAAATATCAAAATTTGTGATTTAACTATTACAGTAGTCAGAAGAATATAGGTAAAATTAAACTTCCATAAGGGGATAGCTCCCAGGCAAGAAGTGGGAGCCAGCAGATGCCCAGAATAGGTAGTGGAAAGACCAGGAAGTGAATAGAGCAGTTTGAAACAGCTAAGGCAGACAGACTTGTCTTTCAGTTTGTCATACTGCAGTGGCTTGTGTGTTGCTGTGAGGCTGGAGACTGTGCCACCAGTGTGTCAAATGTCAGCAGGATTACCCATGGTGGACAGGTTTCAGGGGGGCTTCCAGACTGAGAAAGACTTGGAAGAAGGAAGAGGCCATCCACTTCTCAAAGAATTGACCAGTGAAAACCTTATGAATAATAGTGAAACACTGTCTGATATATTACTAGAAAACTTTATGAATAGCCCTGAAACATTCTCCAATACAATGCCAGAGGATGAGTCCCTCAGGTTGGAAGGCACTCAAAATACGACTGGGAAAGAGCTGCTTCATCAGAGTAGAGACAACCTTAATGATATGGATAAAGTAGAGCTTTCAGGACCTCCATTTCCTGATGTGGCATGACTCAAATTGAGGAGAAAC
>NW_006921987.1:3106698-3109932 GCF_000298275.1 Orycteropus afer afer
CAGTAGTTGGAAAATTTGGCCTTGGTGATAGAAATAACACTGGAAATCTTACAATAGAATTTCATTGCAAATATATTTTTTCAACAACACAAATGGGAGCTATACATGTGAATTTTGCCAGATGGGAGTACACAGGAATCAGATTGACTACATCTGTGGAAAGAGGCTATAGAAAAGCTCAATATCTTCAGTCAAAACAAGGCTGGGAGCTGATTGTGGAACAGACTATCAACTGGTCAAGTGCAAGTCCAAGTTGAAGCTGAAATCAATTAAAACAAGTCCATGAGAGACAAAATATGACCTTGATTATATCCATCTTGAATTTAGAGACTGTCTAAAGAATACGTTTAATGCATTGAATACCAATGACTGAAAACCAAAGGAAATGTGAGATGACATCAAGAACATCATCTGTAAAGAAAACAAGAGGTCACTGAAAACACAGGAAAGGAAGAAATGAACAAAATGGATGTCAGAAGGTACTCTGAAATTTCTCCTTGAATGGAGAGTAGCTAAAGCAAATAGAAGAAATGACAAGATAAAAATAAAATGCTAAGCAGAAGATTTCAAAGCGCAGCTTGGCAAGACAAAGTCAATTATGTTGAAATGTGCAAAAACCTGGAGTTAGAAAACCAAAAAGGAAGAGCACACTCCACATTTATCAAGCTGAAATAACTGAACTAAAATGTAAGCTTCGAGTTGCAATATTGAAAGATTCTATGGGCAATATATTGAAAAATGCAGCAAACATCAAAAGAAATGGAAGGAATACATGTAGGCACTGTACTAAAAAGAATTTGATATTCATCCGTTTCAGGAGGTGGCACATGATAAAGAACCAATGGTATAGAAGGAAGGGGTAGATGTTGCACTGAAGGAAGTGGTGAAAAACAAAGCTTCAAGGACTGACAGTATACTCATTGAGATGTTTCAACAAAAGGATACCATACTGGAAGCACTCACTTAGCTATACCAAGGGATTTAGAAGACAGCTACCTGGCCAACTGACTGGAAGAGATCCATATTTGTACCCATTCCAAAGAAAGGTGATCTCACATACTGTGGGAATTATCAAAAAATATTGCTAATATTGCACACAAGTAAAATGGTACTGAAGATAATTCATAAACGGTTACAGCAGTATATTGACAGAGAGCTTCCAGAAATGCAAGCTAGATTCAGAAGAGGATGTGGAACACGAGATATTTTTGCTGATGTCAGATGGACCTTGGCTCAAAGCAAAGAATACCAGAAAGATATTTACTTATGTTTTATTGACTATGCAAAACCATTCAATTGTGTGAATCAGCACAAATTATAGATAACATTGAGAAGAATAGGAATTCCAGAATACTAAATTGTACTCATGAGGAACCTTTTCACAGACCTGGAGGCTGTTGTTCAAACAGAACAAGGGAACACTGCATGGTTTAAAATCAAGAAGAGAGTGTGTCAGGGTTGTATCCTTTCACCATACTTATTCAATCTGTATGCTTAGCAAATAATTTGAGATGCTGTGCTATATGAAGAATATGGCATCAGAACTGGAGGAAGACTCATTAACAACCTGTGCTACACTGATGACACAACTTTACCTGCTGAGAGTGAGGACGACTTGAAATACTTACTGATGAAAATTGAAGAATGCAGTCTGCAGTATGGATTACACCTCAATATAAAGAAAACAAAAATCCTCACAGTTGGATCTATAAGCAGCATTATAATAAATGGAGAAAAGATTGAAGCTGTCAAAGACTTCATATTACTTGGTTCTGCAATCAACACCAATGGAAGCACCAGTCAAGATATCAAACGATGTATAGCCTTGGACAAATCAGCTGCAAAAGACCACTTTAACATTCTGAAGAGCAAAGATATCTCCTTGAAGACTAAGCCTGGCTGACACAAGTCATGGTTATTTCAATTCCTTCATATGCATGTGAGAGCTGTACAATGAATAAGGAAGACAAAGGAAGCATTGATGCTTTTGAACTGTGGTGCTGGTGAAGAATACTGAAGTATCATGGACTGTTAAAAGAGCTAACCAATCTGTCCTGGAAGAAATAACAGCTGGAATGCTCCTTGGAAGTGAGACTCACCAGACTTTGTCTCACCTACTTTGTAAGAAGGGACCATTCCCTGGAGAAGGTTATCATGCTTGGTAAAGTGGATGGTCAATGAAAAAGGGGAAGACCGTCAATAAGATGGATTGACAAAGTGGCTACAATGATGGGCTCAGGCATAACAAGGATCATGGAGCTGGAACAGGACTGGGCAGTGTTTTGTTCTTGGGCACATAGGGCTGTTATGAGTTGTAGATGACTCAACAGCACCTAATAACAACCTTCTGTATCAGACAAGTGTGAATGCTGTTATTTCAGCTCCTGTTCAGTAAATAAAAAAAAAAAGAGCAAAATAAGCACAAGTATAAAAAGTAAAATAAAAGAAGATAAGAGAATAATCAAATAAAATATAGGAGATAAATAATAGATAAAATCAACTAAAAACCTTTTTATTTGTTAACAACATGCATTTTAACTTGTTAACAACATTTGTTAACAAGTATGCATTTATCTACACTGGATAGGAAAAAAAACAGAGGAGATAAAATTTATTAAAGTCAAATATGAGAAAATTATATCATGACAATTTCAAAGGAAAGCTTGGAGAAAAGTATATAGCCTTTGGACTCAGGGTCCCTATGCTGAGAAACTCCTAGACACAGGAGAAGATTGATGACAAGGACTTTTGCCCCCAGAGATGAGAGAGAGAAAGACTTCCCCTAGAGCTGGTGCCCTGAATTTGGACTTCTAGACTCCTGAACTAGAGACAGTCAATTTCTGTTTGTTAAAGCTATCCATGTATGCATCATATTATCATATTTCTATTATAGCAGCACTTGCTAAAATAGACAAATTCTAATTTTAAAATCATGTTATGTATCTATAGTCATCATTAGTGTGTAAGATACACGTAAAGGAGACAAATAGATCAATGCAGCACAATAAAATCTTAGCACATCTGATTATTTGGTTTAGAAAAAGGTACATATCAATCCTGTGAAGAAAGGAAAATATGTTTAATAACTGTCTCTGGAACAACTATATTTATGTATGCAAAAATAGGAAGGAAGAAAAGAAGGGAGGGGAATAAAATAACCTCACCCCTTCCATCATATAAAAAAAATTCCTAAGCTGAAAGATAGGAAGACATCTTGGTGGTGTTGTTATGTGC
>NW_006921987.1:3110185-3111910 GCF_000298275.1 Orycteropus afer afer
GGGAAAGGTAAGCCAAAGACTGGAAGAATGTTTGAGAAACATGTATCTGACAACACACCTGTATCTAGAATATATATAGAACTCTTAAAACACAGTAATAAGAAAATAAAAATGCATATGTAAAATTGAGAAAATATTTGAAGGAACACTTAGTAAGATATACAGATGAGAAATATACACATGGAGAGATTCTCAAAGTTATTATTGTTGAGAGAAATGCAAACTAAACTAACAATAATATATTACCACACCAGCACTAGAATGTCTCAAATTATAAAGGCTGACCGAACTAAGCACTGATAATGATATGGAATAACTGGAATTCTTACACATTCCTTGTGGGAATGGAAAGTGGAAAAACTACTTTGGAAAAAATTAGCAGTTTCCTTAAAATTGAATAAATCCCTTACTGTGTAACACACTGACTCCAACGAATGTATTTTTCCTAGAGAAATGAATCCACGTAGTTATTCTTGTTAGGGGCCACCAAGTCAACTCCAAGTCATAGCAACTCTATGTACAACAGAACAAAACACTGTCGGGTTGTGAACCATCCTCACAATCCTTGCTATACCTTAATGCGTTGTTGCAGCCACTGTGTCAATCCATCTTGTTAACGGTCTTCCCCTTCTTCGATGACTCTCTACTTTACCAAACATGATGTCCCTCTCCAGGCAATGGTCTGTCCTGACACATAACCAAAATAGGTAGAATGAAGACTGGCCATTCTCACTCCCAAGGAGCATTCTGGATTCACTTGTTTCAGGACAGATTTCTTTCTTCTTTTGGCAGTCCGTAGTACTTTCAGTATTCTTTGCAACACATTCTTCTTTATTCATTTTCTAGCTTTCACATGCATATGAGGCTATAGAAAATACCCTGATTTAGGTTAAGCACAGGTTAATCTTCAAAGTGATATCTTTGCTCTTTGACACTTTAAAGAGGTCTTTTGCAGCTCATTTGCCCAGTTCACTAAGACTTCTGATGTCCTAACTGCTGCTTTCATGGGTGTCAATTGAAGATCCCAGTAAAGTGAAATCCCTAACAACTTCAATATTTTCTCCATTTTGTTGTGAAGTTATTTACTGGTCTAGTTGTGAGGACTTTTATTTTCTTACTGTTGAGGTATAATTCATGCTGAAAACTTTGTTGTGGTCTTTAGTCTTTATCAGTAAGTGCTTCAAGTCATATTCACCTTCAGCAAGCAAGTTTGTGTCATCTGCATATTGCAGGTTGTTAATGAATCCTGCTCCAGAACTGATACCACTTTCTTCTTCATGTAGTTCAGCTCCTAAGATTATTTGCTCAGCATGCAGATTGAACAAGTATGGTGAAAAAATACAACCCTGATGCACACCCTTTCTGATTTTAAACCATGCAATATCACCTTGTTTCATTTAAATGACAGCTCTTGGCCTATATACAGGCTCCCCATGAGCACAATTAAGTGTTCTGGAATCCCCATTCTTCTCAATGTTATCCATAATTCATTATGATCCACAGTCAAATGCATTTGCAGAGTCAATAAAACACAAGTAAAGACCCTTTTTGGTATTCTTAACTTTCAGCCATGATCCAAATAATATCAGCAGTGATTTCCCTTATTCCACATCCTCTTCTGAATCCAGCTTGCATATCTGGAAATTTTCTGTTAACATACTGCTCCAACTGTTTTTGACTTATCTTCATCAAAATTTTACTTGTGTGTGTTATTAATGATACTGT
>NW_006921987.1:3112900-3113872 GCF_000298275.1 Orycteropus afer afer
ACCCATAGGCAGCATCATGATGAATGGAGAAAACATTGAAGTTGTCAAAGACTTCACATTGCTTGGTTCTATAATCAACACCAATGGAAGCAGCAGTTAAGACATCAGATGACATATATTAATGGGCAAATCAGCTGCAAGAGACCTCTTTCAAGTGCTGAAGAGCAAAGATGTCTCTTTGGGGATTATGGTGAACTTGACACAAGTCATGGTATTTTCAATCACCTCATATGCATGTGAGAGCTAGATGATGAATAAGGAAGACTGAAGAAAAGTTAATGATTTTGAGTTGTGGTGCTGGTGAAGAATGCTGAAAGTGCCATGCCACATCATTTAGTTCTAACAAGTCTGTCCTGGAGGAAGTGCAGCCAGAATGCTCCTTGGAGGCGAGAATGGCCAGACTTTGTCTCAATTACTTTGGGCATTTTGTCAGAAGGGACCATTCCCTTGAAAAATATATCATACATGGTAAGGTGGAGGGTCAATGAAAGAAGGGAAGGGCCTTAACAAGATGGATTGACACAGTGGCTGTGGCCATGGGCTCAAGCATAGCAAGGATCGTGGAGCTGGGACAGGACCAGGTGGTGTTTTGTTCTGCTGTGCATGAGGTGGCTATGAGTGAGAGACTATTCGATGACACCTAACAACAACAATTTTAGCTACTCTCTATTCAAGAGAAAGTTTCAGAATCTCTTCTAATTTATCAAAATAAATCCATGTGTCCACACAAAGACTTAAACACAAATCTTCTTAGCAGCTTTATTTGTAATAACTAAAAGTCAGACACAAAGAAAATATACATTAATTGATAGCTAATGTAATTTTTTTTTTTCATTCATGCAATGCAATAACAAAGAAAACAAGCTCACTGCCATTGAGTTGATTCTGAATCATAGCAGGCCCCGTTGGATTTCTGAGGAAGTAAATCTTTATGGAAGTAGATTGTCCCATTTTCCTCCCTAGGAGTGGTTG
>NW_006921987.1:3114992-3116087 GCF_000298275.1 Orycteropus afer afer
CTGTCTTCTCTGTTCTGTTGCTACCTCAAAACTCAAGTTATCCAGACATATATTCCAAGTGTATGTAAGTGAAGCTATGAGGTTTTCCAGGTTTTCTCTTCACAATCATTTTATAGCAAAATCTGTGCTTTTTCATGGTCATTTATTCTGATTTCTGATAGATGACTCTCTGATGAAAGAGGCATTCCTATTTCTCCTTGGAGAAATTCAGTTCCACTGATACTAAGGAAAGAAAGGCAAATATGTACATATTTAAACATCATTTGTCCTTACAACTGAATAGTGTGTGTAGTCCTCATTTTTTTCACAAGAAATGAAACACAGATCTGCTTCTAATATATGATGAATGGGAGAATGGAGGCCTCAGATGGATAGCCCTCAATCTTTCTCACCCCATACTGGTTCCATCTTGTACAGATTGAGTATGGACAATGCAGGACACACATCTGACTTCTGTCCATAACTCATACAAAAGTCCAATACTTAGTCATAACTGGAGTCTAGGGACTAACATACATATATATGTCAAGGTCAGCCTTTGTGGGAATAGACATAGAGGATGATCCACTACAAGCCAGTGAAGTGGGGTCTGGGCCATTTGAGTAGGAAATTCCTTAGTCTTGAACATCTGAACTATGTTCTAGAAGAAGGTTAGGGATAGATATGGGTAGGCACATTAAATTGGCCTGGTGGATTCCTCATCTTTTGTGTAAGACATAACAGAATAGTGACAAATAGGGTTCCACTGTCATAATGGGACTAGGCAGGGGCCCTAGTTGCCTGAAATTCACATGTGCCCCATGTCACTTCACCAGGATAAGAGCTAACATAGTGTTTGGAGTTTAAAACCTCAGCTAGAAATATAATATACTTTCTTGGAATACTTTCTGTGTAGGATATAATGTTCAAGAAAGCTGTGGTGGGAAGGATATGTTCAAGACTGTATGACTGAGGTCTTTCTTTCCTTGAAGAACAAGCCATATTTATGCTACGTTGCAAATGCTATTGTATCTCAAGTATGTTATTTGATATCTTAACTCTCTAAGCTCTTGCAGAAAAGGATCATGACTTAGTATCATTTTTGTATCTTTCTAT
>NW_006921987.1:3117025-3118401 GCF_000298275.1 Orycteropus afer afer
AAACCACTGATCTTTTGATTAACAGCCAAGTACTTAATCAGTGCACAACCAAAGCTCTTGTATAAAATAATATGGCTAGGGAGCTGTGGTAGCATAGTGCCTAAGGTACTTGACTGCTAACCAGAAGTCTGGCAGTTCAAACCCACCAGCCACTCCTTTTAAGGAAGATTGGGTAATGTACTTCCACAGTGATACTGCCTTGGAAACCCAAGGAGGGGTCGCTATGAGTCGGGGCTGACTCTGTAGCATGTAACAACAACAGTGATCATTTAAATTATAGTTTTAATTTATGGACAAATGTACGCATTTTCTAAAAAATGTTAAAAAAAAAAAACAATAAAAAATAGGGAAATAAATATCTTCTCATTCTCAAAGGCCACTTTTAAATTTTGCATTATTTTAAGGTATATTTTTCCTCTGTATCCATTCTAAAAATTGACCAATTGAATTTTATTTTAATCACATTCTTCCCTGAGAACTAATCGTACTTAATAAATAATAAACTACATCAAGGAAAAAAATAAGCAATTTTTGTGCACTATTGTAAATTTCACACTATCGTGCTTTTATCCTGGGTTGAAATGGATGATCATGGTCTGTCCTTGGTGTCTCATTAACATCTACTTGAAATGCTATAAAGAACAAAGATTTTAAAACCTTAGTCACCTTCCTAATGCCCTGAAAATGTGCAAGCATTTTTTTTTTTTAAATAAGGTATGCACAGTCAGCTGTCCTGCAATGTCTGTATCCTTTGCATCTTTTTTTAAAAAAATTTAATCTTATTCACACACTCAAGGTTATGACTAGTTGTACCATGTTTGTAAAGGGAATAATAATGGATATGGGGATATTGATTCTGGGATTCTGAATAACACTGTTAATAGCTATCTCACAGAGCTGGCTGTTATTAATTATCTGTGTGTATGCATATGTATTGTGCTTTTATTGAAATTATCATTCTATTTTCACTAATCCTCTTTGTGTCTTATTAAAGACAAGCTACTTAGTGACAAGGATGTAAACAATATTCCAAACCAATTTTCTAATACTTTTGTAAATTAGCTCAGCATGACAGAATAGATACTGCTATGCATAGAATAATATTATTGGGTTGGTTCAGTTAGAATACTTACACTCTAATACTGTGGTAGTTAAAGAAGTGTGTCAGCTTGGCTGGGCTGTGGTTTTGAGTGGCTGGGCAGCTGGTTACAGTTATTTCCTGTGGTAACTTGTTAATCAACTCCATGGGGGAATCTCCTGTGAGCAGCTAAGTAACTGCCTTCAGAGTATGACCTGCTTCCTGTCTATGAGGAAAAGCTTTGGGAACAGTTTAGCTTTTTAGCAATTTTGGTTCCTGCATTTGGCTGAGTATTCAT
>NW_006921987.1:3119706-3120614 GCF_000298275.1 Orycteropus afer afer
ATCACTGGGTAACCATCACCAGCAACTCTCAGGCAGCAACTAATGGGTTTCTTTTCCCTGGGTTGCCTTCCTCTTTCTTACTTCTTGTTCACTATGCACAGGTTCTCACTATGAGAGTTCTCTCACAATTTCAAGCTGTGTTCTTGTATAGGAATCAACATGAAAATCAAAAATGGCTTGATTTCTGGTATAACAAACATCCAGTCTATTAGAAATATTGACAGATGACTTATGTCTATAAACGTAAGAATTGCAAGCTCATTAGCCCAATATAACTTTTTGCCACCATAGCAGTTAGCACTGAGATCACAATCCACTTGCTAACACAACTAAACGGATTAGTTGTCATGCTCTCCAAAGAATTGCCAGGGCCTCTTTGTAAGAGAACTAAGGCCCATTACACTACTTTCCCTGAAGAAGTGCTTCTGAAATACTTTATCATCTCTATATTCCATACAATACCCTAGAAGGATAAAACAATAAAATATGTGGGGAGTTCCAGTAAGATGGCAGAATAGGCAGACAAACTACATAGATCCTCTCTAACAAAGAAAAAGGGAACCAATTAACATAGATACAGAAGATAATCCTGGAGCCCTGAGCTTTGAAAGGAAGGATACAGAAGTGGACTAAATCCTAACTAGTAGAAGAACCTGCAATAAAACACTGAAAAAAGAGACATACAGAGCTGCAGTCTGTCAGGGATCCTGACTGCATAGACAGCTTGTATATTGCCAAGTGGCTTAAAAATTATCCTAAAAATTGGCTCTGCTAGCCAGGAGGACTGGAGGACTGCACTGGTGGCTGGTGAACAAAAGGGGAAGTAGCAAAGAGAGAGATGGGCTGGGATTTGGACTTTTGACTGTCTGGAGGGTGCAGCCATTTTGAACATTGACAAGTGGTTCAGA
>NW_006921987.1:3121429-3121961 GCF_000298275.1 Orycteropus afer afer
TCTCAGAGACAAGAGACCATCACAGTCCACACAAAGAAACAACATAAAGCAATATAAACAAGGTAAAAGGATATAGAACCAGAACACATCCTTGATGAAGAAACAACATTGGATTTCCCTGATAAGGAATTCAAAAGAAGTATAATTACATATCTTCAAAGGATTGAGAGGCAAATCAAGGAAAACACTTGGAAAATTAAGGAAAATACAGACAAAAACCTATAACAATTTTGGAAGGAAATACAAGAACAAAATAGATGAAAAATTAGAAATGATACAAAATCTATAGCTGGAAATCCAGAAGATTAATACTAAATTTTCAGAAACAGATAACATATTAAAAGGGCAAAGGAGTAGAATTGAATCAATGGAAGACAGAACTCATGAGATTGAAGACAATTGCCTGAGTACTTCTATGGAAAGGGATCAATCAGAAAAAAAAAAAAAAAATGAAGAAAGCTTAAGGTTCATGTGGGATATTATCAAAAGGAATAAACTATGTGTAATCAGAATTCCAGAACAAGAAGGGAAA
>NW_006921988.1:0-858 GCF_000298275.1 Orycteropus afer afer
TTTGATGAGTTTGATGATGATGTGTCTTGGTGATTTTCTTTTGGGGTCTATCCTTTTTTGGGTTTGATGGACTTCCTGAATGGATATATTCTCGTCTTTCATCATATCAGGGAAGTTCTCCTCCAGCAAATCTTGGACAATTGTCTTAGTGGTTTTATTTTTCTCTTCCTGTTCTGGAATTCCAATGACACGTAAGTTATTCCTTTTGATGGTATCCCACATAATCCTAAGGCTTTCTTCATTTTGTTTTGATTTTTTTTTTTCTGATTGATCCCTTTCCAAAGAAGTATTCCGTTATTTGTCTTCAATCTCATTAATTCTGTCTACCATTTAATCAATTTTACTCCTTTGCCCTTCCAATGTGTTATCTGTTTCTGACAATTAGTATTAATCTTCTGGGTTTCCAGCTGTAGATTTAGAATCATTTTTAATTTTTCATTTATTTTGTCATTTTGTTTTTGTATTTTCTTCCAAAATTCTTCTATGCTTTTTTCAGTGTTTTCTTTGGTCTGTCTCTCAATCCTTTGAAGATATCTAAATATCATTCTTTTGAATTCCTTATCAGACAGTTCCAATGCTGCTTCTTCCTCAGGGATGCGTTCTGGGTCTGTATCCTGCTCCCTTGTTTCTGCCACTTTATCCTGCTTCTTTGTGTGGACTGTGATGGTCTGTTTTCTCTGAGACATTGTTGCATTGTTGTATTTAGATATCTGTTAACTGTTTATGAAGAGCAGCCAAGGGTGATTCAGGCTCTTTTTGGTCATTTTTTTACTGTTGGCCCATTGGTGGAGAAGGAGGTAGTGGCTCTCTCTCAGTAAGTGAAGTCACAGGAGGTGTGGGTGTAGTTGTGTCTTATGG
>NW_006921988.1:958-1703 GCF_000298275.1 Orycteropus afer afer
AGTAAGTGAAGTCACAGGAGGTGTGGGTGTAGTTGTGTCTTATGGGGACTGTTGCTGTCTCCCACTCAGTTAGACAAAAATTACAATTGAATAACAATCAAAAAAGTAAAAGCACATGGACAAAAAACACACCATGTAATCACACAGGAACAGTAACCAAAAAAAGAAAAAAGGGGAAAAGAAGAAGAAAAAAACAAGAAACCCTGCAATATCTGGGGATAGGACAATACGAGAAAAAATGTAGAGAAGTAGAATAATGAAGAAAAGAATGGGAAAAATGCAAAAAGAAAAACAGGGAATGGGGTTAACTACGAGAAAAAAGGTGGAGGAAAAAAACCCAGAAAATAAATTAAGTATAATAATTTTCAACCAGGAACAGGGAAAAGAAAAAAAAGCTGAAAACTAGGACCTGGAAGGGGAAGAATAAGAATAGAAGTAAAAAGGATGAAAGTATTAATAACAATAATAGTTGTTTTAAAACAGACAAATACAAGCAAACTACTCACCAGAAAAAAGAAAGCAGGAAAAAAAGAAGATAAAAAAAATTGGTGGAGAACAGGGCAGGGCACCCAGGCTCCGTCTGAACACCCAGATTGTTATGGAGTTCCTGTTGGGTCCAGAAGGTAGGTGGGAGTGGGGGATAGCTGCACCTCTGTTCACCAAGTGGCTGTGGGGTATAAGGTTAACATGAGGAATGTCGCAACTTTTCAGTCTTGCAGGTCCGGAGTGTCCCTGGGGTTGTTGG
>NW_006921988.1:2192-3800 GCF_000298275.1 Orycteropus afer afer
TGTCTCCTTTTTTGGTGTTTTCATGAAGATTATTCTGCTAGTTGGGGTTTAGTCCACTTCTATATCCTTCCCTTCAGGGCTCAGGTGTCCAGGATTATCTTCTGTGTCTGTGTTAGTTGGTTTCCCTTTTCTTTATTGAAGAGGGTCTGTGCAGTCTTTGTGCCTTGTCCACTATCTTACTGGAACTCCAGTTTTCTTCGCTTTTATTTCCTCTGGAAAAACCAAGAGATCCAAACCCATTGCCGTTGAGTCGATTCCAAATCATAGTGACTCCCGCTGGGTTTCTATGGAGATAAATCTTTATGGAAATAGACTACCTCGTTCCTTCCATCGAGTAGCTGGTGGGTTTGAACTGCCAACCTTGTGGTTAGGAAGGTCAGATGCTTTAGGCACTGCACCATCACAGTCTAGAGAAGGGGAAATCAATTTTTACATTTTATATGGCCACTTGCAAGCTTTTAAAACCCAAGTTGCTACTCTTCAAAGTAGCATATAGAACAAGGCTTTTGTGTAGTATGTTGTGCTAACTGAGCTTGATGTCCCTCATGATCATGGTCCTAAGTCACAGGTTGTACACCTGTGTCTAAGAAGTTAGCCAGAAATTGATGGAATACCCATTGAGATGTTTCAAAAAACTGATTCCTCACTGGAGGCACTCACTTGGTTATGCCAAGAGATTTTGAAGATAGCTGCCTAGCCAACTGATTGGAAGAGATCTATATTTGTACCCATTCCAAAGAAAGGTGAACCCACAGTATGTAGAAATTATTGAACAATATTAATATTGCACTGAAGTAAGATCTTTCTGAAGATAATTAAAAAATGTTTGCAGCAGTATATATTGACAGAGAATTCCAGAGCTACAGGCTGGATTCAAAAGAGGACGTGAAATTAGAGAAATCATTGCTGATGTCAGATGGATCTTGGCTAAAAGTCAAGAATACCACAAAGATGTTTACTTGTGTTATACTGAGTATGTAAAAGCATTTGATCATGTGGATCATAGCAAATTGTGGATAACATTGAGAAGAATGGGAATTCCAGAATACTTAATTTTACTCATGACAACCTGTACATAGACCAGGAGGCTGTCATTTGAAAAGAAAAAGGGGACACTGCATGGTTTAAAATCAAGAAGGGAGTGCATCAGGGTTGCATCTTTTCACCATACTTATTCAATCTGTATGCTGAGCAAATAATCCGAGAAGCTAGATTATATGAAGAAGAACGTGGCATCAGGATTAGAGGAAGAATCATTAATAGCCTGTTATATCCCGATGACACAACATTGCTCACTGAAAGTGAGGATGACTTGAAGCTCTTACTGCTGAAGATAGAAGACTAAAGTCTGCAGTGTGGATTACATCTCAGTATAAAGAAATAAAAAATCCTCACAACTGAGCCTATAAGCACCATCACGATAAATTTAGAGAAGATTGAAGTTGTCATAGACTTCACATTGCTTGATTGTACAATCCATACCAATGGAAGCAGCAATGAGGACATCAGATGACATGTAGCACTGGGTAAGTCGGTTGCAAAAGACTTCTATCAAGTGCTGAGGAGTAAAGATGTCTCCTTGAGGACTAAGGTGCTCCTGACACAAGC
>NW_006921988.1:5545-10702 GCF_000298275.1 Orycteropus afer afer
TGGAGTTAGTTTTTGTGTATGGTGTGAGGTTTGAATCTTATTTCATTTTTCTGCAAATGGATATCCAGTTTTGCCAGCACCATTTGTTAAAGAGAACATCTATTCCCCATTTAATGGATTTCAGCCCTTTGTGAAAAATCAGCTGACCATAGGTAAATGGATCTATTTCTGGATTCTCCATTATGTTCCACTGGTCTATGTGTCTGTCATTGTGCCAGTACCAGGCTGTTTTGACTACTGTGGCTGTATAGTTAGTTTTGAGATACAGCAGTGTAAGACCTCCTACTTTGTTCATTTTCTTCAATAGTGCCTTGCTTATTCGAGGTCTCTTTCCTTTCCATATAAAATTAACGATTGATTTTTCCATATCCTTAAAGAATGCTAATGGGGTCTGGTTTGGGGTTAATTGAATGTATAGAGTGCTTTGGGTAATATTGACATTTTCATAATGTTCAATTGTCGTATCCATGAGCGTGGTATGTTCTTCCATTTATGTAGATCTCTTTTGGTTTCTTGGAGTAGTGGTTTGTAGTTTTATTGTATAGGTCTTTTTTTTGTCCCTAGTGAGATTTATTTCCAAGTATTTTATTTTTTTCGTAGCTATTGTAAATGGTATTGATTTCCTTATTTCTTTTTCACCAATCTCTTTTCTGGTGTAGAGGACTCCAACTGATTTTTAGATGTTGATCTTGTATCCTGCCTTATGCTAAATCTCTCTATTAGTTCTAGTAGCTTTTTGCTGAGTCTCTTGGATTTTCTATGTTTAAGATAATATCATCCGCAAATAGGGATAGCTTTACTTCTTCCTTACCAATTTGGATTCCTTTCATTTCCCTTTCTTTCCTTATTGCCCTGTCTAGGACTTTCAATACAATGTTGAATAGAAGTGGTGATAGAAGGCATCCTTTTCTGGTTCCTGTTCACAAGAGGAATGGTTTAAGTGTCCCTTCATTAAAAATAATGTTGGCTGTTGGTTTTGTATATGCCTTTTATTAAGTTGAGGAATGTCCCTTCTATTCTGATTTTGCTGAGTTTTTATCAGGAAAGTGTGTTGGATTTTATCAAATACCCTTTCTGTATCAATTGGTATGATCATGTGGTTCTTTTCCTTTCTTTTATTTATGTGATGGATGACGTTGATTGTTTTTCTAATGTTGAACCATCTTTGTATACCTGGTATGAACCCCACTTCTTCATAATGTATTTATTTTATTCATAGGTTGTTGGAGTGTATTGGCTTGTATTTTGTTGAAGATTTTTGCATCTATATTTATGAGTCATATTGGTCTATACTTCTCCTGTTTTCCTTTTTAATGATGTTTGCCTGGTTTTGGTATCAAGGTTATGTTTGCTTTATAAAATGAATTTAGGGGGATTCCATTCTTTTCTATGCTGTGGAGTAGTTTGAGTAGGTTTGATATTAGGTCAATTGTGAAAGTTTGGTATTATTTGCCAGTGAAACTGTCTGGGCCAGTGGGTTTTTTTTTTTTTGTTGTTGTTGTTGATAATTTTTTTATGACCTGTTCAATTTCTTCCTTTGTTATGCATCTGTTTAAATTTTCTACCTCAGCCTCTGTTAGCTTAGGTAAGTGGTATGTTTCTAGCAACCTCTCCATTTCTTCTAGATTTTCGAATTTGTTGGAGTATAGTTCTTCACAGTATACTGATATTATCTTTTTAATTTCTGTTGGTTCTTTTGTAGTGTCTCCTAATTCATTTCTTATTCATGTTATTTGTATCTCTCCCTCTTTGTTAAATTCGCCAGTGGTTTTTAAATTTTATTAATCTTTTCAAAGAACCATCTTTTAATCTTGTTCATTTTTTTTTCCTATTGTCTTTCTATATTCTGTTTCATTTATTTAGGCTCAAATGCTTATTATATCTTTTTTTATGTTGAGTGTAGGCTCTTTTTTTTGCTGTTCTTTTTCTAATTGTTGGAGATGTTGGGTTAACTATTTATTTTGGCTCTTTATTCTTTTTTAATGTGCATTTATTGCTACACAATGGCCTTCTGATCACTGATTTTGCTGTGTCCCAAAGATTTTGGTATGTTGTATTTAAATTCTCATTGGATTCAAGGAAATTTTTAATTTCATTTTTCATCTCTTACATTACCAAGATATTTTCAAGGAAGGTGTTACTTGGTCTCCATGTGTTTGCTCCTTTCTGTTCCTCTTCCTATTTTTGATTTGTAATTTTACAGAATTGTGATCTGAGAAGATTTTTTGCAGTATTTCAATGTTTTTTAATTCATTGAGGCTTGCTTTGTGACCTAACATATGGTCTACCCTGGAGAATCTTCCATGTGCACCTGAAAAGAATGTACATTGTGCTGTTGTTGAGTGAAGTGCTCTGTAGATGTCTTTAAGGTGAAGATGGTATATTACATTGTTTAGTTCTTCTGCATCTTTGTTGAGTTTCTTTACAGTTGTTCTACCTGTGATTGGAAGTGTTGTATTAAAGTCTTCTGCAATGAGTGTGGAGTCATCTGTTTGTCTATTCAGTTGTGATAGAGTTTGGTTTATGTATTTTGGGGCTTTTTCATTGTTTGCATAGCTGTTTATCATTTTTATGTCCTTATTTAATCAATCATGTAATCATTATATAATGTCGTTCCTTTTCTCCTATGGTGGTTTTTGTTTCAAAGTCATTTTTATCAGAAATTAATATTGTCACTCTTGCAATTTTATGGTGCCATTTGCTTCTAGCCTTTGATTTTTAGGAATTTTTTGTTTTTGTCTCTAAGGTGTGTCTCTTGTAGACAGCATATAGATGGGTTATGTTTTCTTAGCCAGTCTTCAACTCTCAGTTTCTTGAGTGGTACATTTAGCCCATTGGCATTCAGTATAGTTATCAACAAGTATGAATTTGTTGCTCTCATTTTGTTGCGTGCTTTTTCATGGTATTGCTGATTTCTTTGTTCTATATAATTTTCTGTGCTGAACTTGTTTTGTTATCACTTCCTTCATTGCTATTGTTATAGTATTTGCTAAATATTTATACTTGTCTTCTTTTTTATTGTGATGTGAAATTTTTCCATTTTTCTTTGAGGTTACTTGTGGTTTATACTTTTCCTCCCAAGGTTAGAACAGTCTGTTGTATCTTACAGTTGTCTTGACTTTCCTATGATTTAGAAGTTCTGTAACTACACATTTTTTCCCTCTTTTTGGTTTGTAGTTGTTCTCATTTGTCTGTTGATGTCTCTGGTTCCCTGTTTACAATCTTGTAGGCTTATTTACTTTGAATACTTCCATAGCTGGGTTGTTTTCTGGGTTATATCATCATGTGTGTTAATGGTCATTTATTTTGTCATTTTGTTCTTGTATTGTCTTTCAAAATTGTTCTATCATTTTCTCCCATTTGATCAGTGTTTTGCTTGATCTGTTTCTCCATGCAGTGAAGGTACCTAAATATAATTGTTTTATATTTCTTATCAAGGAGTTCCAACGCTGCTTCTTCCTCAGGAATATTTTCTGAGTCTGTATCCTGATCCCTTGTTTCTCTTGCTTTATCTTGTTTCTTTGTGCGGACTGTTGTCTCTGAGACTTTTTTTTGTTTGTATTCAATTCACGATTGTATCTTGGATAGTTCTGCTCAAGATTTTAATTTTCTTTTCATTTGGATGTTATCTAAGTAAGCAGGGTACTGTGCTTCTGTATTCTGTAGTTGGCAATGCTTATGTACTCACCACCTGTCTTCTTTCCTGTTGTCAGCTTCCTGTATGCCCATGCCATCCTTGGCAGGCAGAGCCTATTCTAGGTCCATGGAATCCAAACAAAAATGCTGCCACTTTAAATTTCCAAAATGGCCACCTCTTGAAAACATTCAAAATGGCTGTGCCCTAGATCACTTTTAATATCCAAAATGGCCACTCCTTGTGAACATGCAAAATGCCTGCACCTTCTATCGCTTTAAATATCCAAAATTCCCCCACTTGTAAATAATCAAAATGATTGCATCCTCCAGACAGCCCAAAGACAACAACTCAGATTGCCTCCCTGTTGGCTGTTTCCCTTCCTAGTCATCACCACCAATACAGTTGTTCCTGCAGCCCTTGGTGACCAGTGCTGATCTTTAGGTCAATTCTCCTGTCCCAACAACCACTTGCACATATTCAGGTTGTTGGTTCCATTAGAGTACTTGACAGTCTGCAGCTCCATCTGTCTCCAAACTCACTGTTTTCATTCATGTTCCTCCACTAATTGGCTCCTAATCCAGTTCGGTGTACCTCTTTCAAAGTTCATGGGCTCCAGGATTATCTTCTGTATCTTTGTCAATTGGTTTCTCTTTTTTTTTGTTGTTGTTTTTTGAAGAGGGTCTCTGTAACTTGTCTGCCTATTTTACCTTCTTACCGGAAGTCACAAGAATCATTCTTTACGTAAAATGCTTTTCCAGACCACAAGTTGTGGAGTCTACCTTCTAAACTTAAAATAGCTTTTATCAAAATGCTTTAAACATGCTTTTTTGAGACAGCACACTAGGGGACATGTTTACTAATTGTTTATCAGTTAAATAGTGAGTCCTTCTGAATGTTTTGGAGTGCGCATTTTAACCTAATTAAGTGGAAACAACAAGCATATATATGAATTATGTTTCTGGTAATATATTTCCAAAGAGTATTTATTTATGTAATAAAGCCTACAATGTGGTGGATAATTAGAATTGTTGAGGGAACTAGGTTTCCTTGTAGGAAAACCAAGCTAAGTTGTATGAAATTTCTATATAACTGAGTCATAAAAGTCTTTTTTTTTCTTTTTATTTATTTTTTAATTGTGATTTAGGTGAAGATTTACAGAGCAAATTCACCTTCCATACAGTAGTTCACATTTACTTTGTCTCATGACATTCACCACAGTTTATCACAATGCAACAGCTCCCCTCCCACTTCCTCCCCACAGTTACCTCTTCCCAGTGTTCATCCCTCCATATACTCCTGCCCCCTGCAGTGTCTCCCTGTGCATAAAGCAGCCCTTCTTTCTCCCCTGATTCTCTTCAAGGAGTGTATCTACTTGAGGTAAATGTTCAACACATATGCCTATATTTTGTTTGGCTGGAAACCACAGGTATGGGTTCAATTCCAGACCTGAAGGGCAGCTAGGGGCCATAGTCTCAGTGGTTCCACCAGGCTCTATTGGACCAGCAAACCTGGTCCCCACT
>NW_006921988.1:13940-16349 GCF_000298275.1 Orycteropus afer afer
AGCCGCCTGTATTGTCAGGGTCACTCAGTTCGCTGTCAGACCGCAGCTCCGTAGGTCTGTTTTTTTTTTTTTTTTTATTTTCACACAAATTCTTCTGCTATTTGGGGTTTAATCTACTTCTATATGTTCCCTTCAAGGCTCAGGGGTCCAGGATTGTCTTCTGTGTCTGTGTTAATTGGTTTCCCTTTTCTTTGTTGAAGAGGGTCTGTGCAGTCTTCCTGCCTCATCTGCCATCTTGCTGTATCTCCAAAAAAGTCTTTTTTAAAAATTAATCATCACTGATGAAAGTAATCATGTAATACCAACAAAAATTCAATCAGTCACAATGAGTTTATGTTAGTATGGTAGGAACAACTCAGAAAAGGTGGGTGTGAATTATCTCACAACTCAAAGAATACAATCCGTGTCATTGAATTGTACATGTAGAAATTGTCGAATTACTGTATGTTTTGCTATGTATATTCTTAAGAAAAACACAGCAAAATAAATGTAAATTTTTTTTAATTCAATTAGTCCTTTCACTGATTTCCCCCCTATTTGTAGCATTTGGCCCTTTATCCTGCTTTATTATTACAGTTTCTATGTTTTAACACAGAGTCTTTCATTTGACATTATTTTTAGTGATTATTGGTATATTCTGACACATTTTAAAAATCACAACAAAGCAATGTGATTAGCATAATCAAAAGAAAATATAAAACACCTTGGTAGAATTTCTACTTTCCAGAGTCAAAAAGGTAAGTCAAGAGTGTATGCACAGAAAGACCATTTAAAAAGATATTCTTACCTTTACGATCTTCTGAAAGTTTGAGATATAAATCATATTTTCTAATGAATTTGTGAATTGAAAGAATTAGATTCCCTTTCAAATCAGATAACAAATTATTATCTCTATATGAGTGCAGAGTAATTTGAAAAGTAAAGTTGGGGCTTTTTGTTAAGATTATACTTTTTAAGGTAGACATTTGGAAGTTTTTTCTCAAGAATAAAAGGGAGAAAATGGCTTTGATGCCTGATAAAGGTGTTTATAATCCAGGAAGAGTTGGTGATTAATAATCAATAGGCTTCAGTGATTATTGCTCATTTACACTCGGCTGTGTGTTTTATTTTCTCTTATTTTCGATAGTCTTCTTTTAGCTAAAGGAGCTCTGGTGTTGTAGTGTCTAAGGCATTTGTCTGCTAACCACAAGGTCCGCTGATCAAATCCATCAGCTGATCTACAGGAGGAAGATGATGCATTATAATTCCTTAAAGATTAACAGCATTGCAAATCCAATGGGAGTCACTATCAGTCAGAATAGACTCAATGGCAGTGGGTTGTGTTTTTGGTTTTGGTCATTTAGCTGAGGATATCTGGTGTCTCAGTACTTAAAGTGCCCAGTATCTAAGTGACAGGTAGTCAATTTTAACCCATCACGTTCTTCATGGGAGAAAGATGAAGCAGTCTGCTTCCGGAGGGATTTACAGCATCAGAAAGCCTATACACAGTTCCATTCTGTCCTTAGAAGGTCACCACAAGTCAGAATCAACTCAATGGCTATGGGTTATGCTTTCATTTAGCTAATGAATAGTATCACTGGGCTTAAGAACAAACACTGGAGTCAAACTGCTTGTATTCAAATTCTTTCTGTCCCAGAGTAAGTTACTTTACCTTTCTGTGGTTCAGTTTCCTCTTCTATAATATGAGTTTTATCTTAATTCAGATTCCTCTGTAAGTTGACCATGAGAAAAGTCATTTAATTGGGAGGTGAAATAAAACACCTATAGGGGATTATAGAAGTGAGTTCAGGTAGGGAAAGTGTTCTAATTCTTTAGTGTCATTGTAACAAAAATACCACAAGTGGATGACTTGAGCAAACAGGCATAGTTCTGTTACATTTGAGGAGGCTAGAAGTCCAAATTCAAAGTGACAGTTCTAGGATCTGGGTGAAAGTCTCTTGACTTTGGGCTTCAGCTTAGCCTCTTGGTCCCAACCCACTGAAGCTGCAGACATCTCTCTCTCTCTCTCTTTCTCTTTGCTTTCGAAAACATTCATTCACTGAGCAAATATTGAAAAATGCCTTTTTCTAGCTGTGGAGATCAAGAGGAAAAAGACCCAGTCTGTACCTGTGAGCTTATAGTTATGTGGAGAAGTCAGACAATATTTAGACAATTACCATATGAACATTCTGGGAGGTAAAAAGAGGACACCTCACCAAATATAGAGAGCCTCACCAGGGGAGGGATTGCTGAGTAGATGACTAGTGCACTACAGCCTGAGGGATGAGTTGTCACTGAAAGGTAGGGAGAGGAGTGCTGTGTGGAGGCATCTCTCTCTCTCTCTCTCTCTCTCTCTCTCTCTCTCTTTTTAATTGTGATTAGGGTGAAAATTTACAAAGCAAATTAACGTTCCATACAACAGTTCACATA
>NW_006921988.1:16878-18132 GCF_000298275.1 Orycteropus afer afer
AGTAGGAGGTGGAACAATGTTTTGTGTAGTATGTTATGCCAGTTGAGCTTGATGTCCCTTGCAACTATGGTCCTGAGCTCACTGGTTGAACTACTTGGTCCCTTTGGGTAGCTAGCTGTGACCAAGAAGTGACTACAACCTTGTTTCTTGTCAGCTCTACTATACATCTGGGAATTCTTACAGATCATACAAATACACTTATAGGACCATTGTCAGCCAGCCCTATACATTGTCTTGGGTACACGCCCCGCTTCATAGACATACCTAATAGTTCAGCCTGTCCACCCATCTATCCACATGTATACCAGTGTTTGCCTTCACTGACAAAGCAATATCGTATGTTCCAATACTGTACCTCTCATGTACCTCTCTATGTCTTCCTCTTCCTCAATGCCATCATGTTGATCACTCACATTTCGTACATTGCCGTTCACTTCACACACACCAATAATAATCTCTACCTATCTAACAATGTTCCCTCCCCTCCCCTTCCACCCCTAGTAACCAATAAAGAAAATTTCCTTCCATAGATAAACCAATCCTTGACTTTTACAATAATGGACTAGTACAATATTTGTCCTTCTCTGATTGACTTACTTTACTCAGCATAATATCCTCCAAGTTCATCTATGTTATGCGGTATTTTGCAGATTCTATGTTATTCTTTAGGGTTGCATAGTATTCCATTGTGTGTATGTGCCATAGTTTGGTTATCCATTCCTCAGTTGATGGACACCTAGGTTGTTTCCATCTTTTGGCTATTGTAAATAGTGCTGTGATGAACATGGGTGTGCATATATCTGTTCTTGTCATGGCTCTCACTTCTTTAGGGTATATACCTCATAATGAAATGGCTGGGTCAAATGGTATTTCTAATTCCAACTTTTTAAGAAACCGCCATACTGCTTTCCACAATGGTTGTACCATTTTACATTACCACCAGCAGTGTATGAGAGTGCCAATCTCTCCACATCCTCACCAGCATTTGTTATTTTCTGTCTTATTGAACTTTGCTACTAGTGCTGGAGCAAGGTGGTATCTCATTGTTGCTTTGATTGGCATCTTTTAACAACTAATGATTTTGAGCATTTTTTAATATATGTTTTGGCCACCTGAATATTCTCCTTGGTGAAGTGTTTATTCATGTCTTCTGCCCATTTTTTAATTGGATTGTTTGTCTTTTTGTTATTGAAGTGTTGTAGTTTTCTGTGAATTCTAGAGATAAGTCCCTTGTCAGATATGTCATTGCCAAAT
>NW_006921988.1:18232-21028 GCF_000298275.1 Orycteropus afer afer
AAGTCCCTTGTCAGATATGTCATTGCCAAATCTTTTTTCCCAATCTGTAGGTTCTCTATTGACTCTTTTGGAGAAATCTTTAGAAGCACATAAAAATCAAGTTTGAGAAGGTCCCATTCATCTAGTTTCTCTTCTGGTGTTTGTGCATTGTGGGTTATTATGCTTGATTGTCTATTCATGCCATATATCAGGGCCCCTAAATTTGCCCATAGTTTTTGCTTGAGGCACTCTATGGTTTTAGGTTTCATATTTAAATCTTTGATCCATCTGGAGATCATTTTTGTGCCTGGTGTGAGGTACAGATCTTGTTTCATTTTTCTGCAAATGGATCTCCTGTTTTGCGAGCACCATTTATTAAACAAACATTCTTTTCCCCATTTAATGGATTTCGGTCCTTTGTCAAAGATCAGCTGACCATAGGTCGATGGATATATTTCTGGGCTCAATTCAATTCCATTTGTCTATGTGTCTGTCATTAAACCAATACCAGGGAGTTTTGGCTGACTACTGTGGCTGTATAGTAGGTTTTGAGGTTCAGCAGTGTGAGACCTCCTACTTTGTTGTTCTTCTTCAATAGTGCTTTGCTTATCTGAAGTCTCTTTCCTTTCCATAGAAAGTTAGTGATTGGTTTTTAAATATCCCTAAAGAATGTTGATGAGATCTGGATTGCGATTGCATTGAATGCATAGATTGCTTTTGGTAGAACTGACATTTTCACAATGTTCAATCTTCCTATCCATGCATGTGATGTTCTTCCATTTATGTAAATCTCTTATGGTTTCTTGAAGTGGTTTTTTATAGTTTTCTTTGTACAAGCCTTTTGTGTCCCTGGTAAGATTTATTCCCAAGTTTTTTTTTTTTTTTTTTTTGGTAGCTATTATAAATGGTATTGATTTCTTTATTTCTTTTTCAGCAATCTCTTTGCTGGTGTAGAGG
Source organism: Orycteropus afer afer (assembly GCF_000298275.1). Taxonomy (NCBI): domain Eukaryota; kingdom Metazoa; phylum Chordata; class Mammalia; order Tubulidentata; family Orycteropodidae; genus Orycteropus; species Orycteropus afer. The sequence continues at coordinate 19,169 of NW_006921988.1, forward strand.
AATCCAAATGATTTTTGGATGTTGATCTTTTATCCTTCCATGATGCTAAAATCTCAATTAGTTCCAGTAGATTTTTGAATGAGTCTCTTGGGTTTTCTAGGTAGAGGATCATATCATCAGCAAATAGGGAAAGTTTGACTTCTTCCTTACCAATTTGGATGCCTTTGATTTCCCCTTCTTGCCTTATGGGCCTGGCTAGGACTTCCAGTACAATGTTGAATAGAAGTGGTGATAGAGGGCATTCTTGTCTGGTTCCTGTTTGCAGTCGGAGTAGTTTCAGTCTCTCTTCATTGAGTATAATGTTGGCTGTTGGTTTTGCATAGATGCCCTTTATTATGTTGAGGAATGTCCCTTGTATTCCTAGTTTGCTGAGAGTTCTAATCAGGAATGGGTGTTGGATTTTATCAAATGCCTTTTCTGCATCAATTTATATGATCATGTAGCTCTTCTCCTTTGTTTTATTTATGAGGTGGATGACATTGATTGTTTTTCTAATGTTGAACCTTCCCTGCATACCTTATAATGAACCCAACTTGGTCATAATGAATGATTTTCTTCATAATGTTTTTGGAGTCTATTGGCTAGGATTTTGTTGAAGATTTTTGTATCTATATTCATGAGGGATATTGGTGTGTAGTTTTCCTTTTGAGTGATGTCTTTGCCTTGCTTTGATTTCAAGGTTATGCTTGCTTCCTAAAATGAGTTAGGGGGTATTCCATCCTTTTCTATGTTTTGCAATAGTTTGAATAGTATTGCTATCAGTTTTTCTCTGTACGTTTGGTAGAATTCTCCAGTGAAACCGTCTGGGCCAGGACTTTTTTTTGTTGGTAATTTTTTGATGACCTGTTTAATTTCTTCATTTCTTATGGACCTGCTCAACTTTTCTACATCAGTCTGTGTTTGTTAAGGTAAGTGGCGTGTTTCTAGAAATCTGTCCATTTCTTCCAGATTTTCAAATTTGTTGGAGTACAGTTCTTCATAGTATCCTAATATTATCCTTTGTATTTCAGGTGGTTATGCTGTGATGTCACCCATTTCGTTTTTTATTCATGTTATTTGTATTCTCACCCTCTTTTCCTTTGTTAAATTTTCCTGGGGTTTGTCTAATTGTTGGAGATGTTGACTTAAAGTGTTGATTTTGGCTCTTTCTTCTTTTTTGATGTGTTCATTTATTGCTATAATTTGGCCTCTGATTACTGCTTTTGCTGTGTCCCAAAGATTTTGGTATGTTGTATTTTCATTCTCGTTTGATTCAAGGAATTTTTTAATTTAAATTTTTCTTCTCTTAGCCAGTCTTTCTCCAGGAGGGTGTTGTTCAGTATCCATGTGTTTACTCTTTTCCTGTTGATCTTCCTATTGTTGATTTTTAATTTGATAGCATTCTGATCTGAGAAGATTCTTCGCAGTATTTCAGTGTTTTAAAATTTATTAAGGCTTGCTTTATGGCCTAATATATGGTCTATCCTGGAAAATGTTCCATTGCATTGTAAAAGAATGTATATTGTGCTATTGTTGGGTGAAGTGCTCTGTAGATCTCTATAAGGTCAAGTTGGTGGATTGTATTGTTTAGCTCTTCTACATCTTTGTTGAGTTTCTTTCATTGAAAGTGGTGTATTAAAGTCTCCCAAAATCTATTTGAGTTTTCCACTCTTTTAAAGTCTGATTTATGTATTTTGAGGTTCTTTCATTGGGTCCATAGATATTCATTATAGTTATATCTTCTTGTTCAATTGATCCTTTAATCATTATATAATGTCCTTCCTTGTCTGGTATGGTGATTTTTTCTTAAAGTCAATTTGATCAGAAATTAATATTGCCACTCCTGCTCTCTTACAGTTGCCATTTGGTTGATATATCTTT
>NW_006921988.1:21881-22963 GCF_000298275.1 Orycteropus afer afer
TGTGTCTTGGCGATTTTCTGTTGGGGTCTATCCTCTTTGGTGTTCGTTCGGCGTCCTGAATGGATATATTTTCATCTTCCATCATATCAGGGAAGTTCTCCTCCAACAAATCTTGGACACTTTTCTCAGGGGTTTTCTATTTCTCTTCCTGTTCTTGAATTCCAGTGACACATAGGTTATTCCTTTTGATGGCATCTTACATGAACTTTAGGCTTTCTTCATTTTGTTTTGATCATTTTTTCTGATTGATCCCTTTCCAAAGATGTATTCAAGTATTTGTCTTCAATCTCATTAATTCTGTCTACCATTCCATCAATTCTACTCCTTAGCCCTTCCCATGTTCTACTATTTCTGACAATTTAGTATTAAAGTTATGGATTTCTGTCTGTAGACTTAGAATCATTTCTAATTTTTTCATTTATTTTGTCATTTTCTTCTGGTATTTTCTTCTAAAATTTTTCTAGGGTTTTGTCTGTATTTCCCTTGGTCTGTTTTTCCATCTTTTGAAGATACCTAAATATAATTCTTTTAAATTCCTCATGAGAGAGTTCCAATGCTGCTTGTTCCTCAGGGATGTGTTCTGTGTCTATATCCTCCTCCCTTGTTTCTACCTCTTTATCTTGTTTCTTTGTGTGGACTGTGATGGTCTTTTGTCTCTGAGACATGGTCACATTATTGTATATAGATCTCTGTTAATTGCTTGTGAAGAACAGCCAAGGATCAGTCAGGCTCTTCTTGGTGGTTGTTTATTGTTGGGCCATTGGTGGAGAAGGAAGTGGTGGCTCTCACTCAGTAAATGAAGCTGCAGGAGGTGTGGGTGTAATTGTGTAGTATGGGGACTGTTGTTGTCTTCCACTCAATTAAACAAAAATAACCATTGAATAACCATCAAAAAAGTAAAAGAAAATGGACATAAGATACACCATGTAATCACAGAGGGAACAGTAACCCCAAAAAAAAGTAAAAAGAGAAAAAGAAGGAAGAAGAAAAAATGAAAAAAAAAAAAAAACCCCGCAATATCTGGGGAAAGGGCAATAAGAAAAAAGTGGTAGAGAAGGAGAATAATGAAGAAAAAATGGGAA
>NW_006921988.1:26399-29742 GCF_000298275.1 Orycteropus afer afer
TCTACATTCTGTGGAATCACCTTTCTTTGGAATGGGCACAAATATGGATCTCTTCCAGTCAGTTGGCCAAGTAGCTGTCTTCCAAATCTCTTGGCTTAACTGAGTGAGTGCCTCCAATGGGGCATCTGTTTGTTGAAATATCTCCTTGGCTAGCAGGGCTGATTTTTAGGTTAATTCTTAGATCCTACCACCACTCAGCAATATCCAAGCTGTCTGTGCCATCAGGATCGCTACCAAACCGCAGTTCTGTATGTCTCCTTTTTGCTTGTTTTCATGCAAATTTTTCTTCTAGTTGGAGTTTAGTCCACTTCTACATCTTTTCCTTCAAGACTCAGGGGTCCAGGATTATCTTCTGTATCTATGTTAAATGGTTCCCCTTTTCTTTGTTGAAGAGGGTCTGTGCAGTCTTTCTGCCTTTTCTGCCTTCTTACCAGAACTCCAGAGCTGCTTCTTGCAAAATACAAGTAGACCACAAACCTGGGGCAGCTACTCACAATAGATTCTACCATGGAATTGATTACCAGTCTCATTATGGGGAATTACTATAGCCAGCTATCAATCCACTGTAAACCAGGCCCAACCAATTTGGCACATGACCTCCTGAAGTACCACAGTTCCTGCCCTTGTCACTTTGGCACCTATAGCAATCTCTTTCATTTTATTGCTTACGTTTCCTAGTCCATCTGAGTGGCGACCTCAACCCCTTTGCCTGGCAAGCCCCATTCCTCTGCCTCTTGGGCATGGCAACTCTGCATCCTCTCTTTTGTGCATTCTTTAACCAAGTTGGTGAAGATCTAACTCTTTAAAACCTGGAGTGCTGTGATGATTCCATACCCAGAAGCCACGTTCCTACCTTTGAACTGAGGCACTTCTATTTCCCATCTCCTTGGTCTCTTAGCTTCTGCCCATTAACGCCCAAAGGCCACCCATTTTGCCTGAAAGCTTCCTACCCAAAGTCATTCAGCTTTGTCCTCTGTGTGGTGGTAAGCTTCTCACTTCGTGTCATGACAGTCTCTTCATTCTTCTGCTGCCAACTCTCTGCCAGTGTTTCTTTCTGTTTTGCTTCCAAGTACTGACCAGGCCCCACCCTGGTTAGCTTCCATGATCAGATTAGATTGGACTCCTTCAGAGTGATATGGCCATAAACACTCAAAACCAGGTCCAGCCAAGTTGACACATAATCTTATCTAACACAGAAGGAATTAAATAAAGGTTGGGCTTTGCAGGAAAATACAGCTGTGTGTCACTGGGGCCTAATATCACTGGTAAACTCTGCGCAGCTATGTAGACCACGACCTCAGAAGCATCCCACCCCAGTGATGAAGGAGCTGGAAAATTTCTACTTTAACAAACCACAGTCTTTGGTTCAGGGCTGCTTCTTGGACTGTCAAAATCCTTGCATTTTGAGCCTGCCATGCACCAGGCAGAGTCCTTAATCAGATATTGGCAGCTGTAGCACACTGAAGCTGTAGGTCCTGAGGTGATCTGGATAGGACAACAAGAGCATCTGTACAGGTATTTGCCTCAGACAATTTGTGTGAGTGATGAATTACAGAATCTGGATAATTTAGAATAAGGTTGGGAAATAGTAAGGATTCAATAACTTAGTTCCATCTGGGTAACATTTACTTACTTTTATTTTGTTTTAAATAGGTCATGAATCATTCCTTTTTCTTGTCCAGAGGCTTATACTTCTCTCTTTGCACCTTAAATGATGTTGCAACTCTCCTTGTCCTTTACTACATCCTTCCTGGTCCATCTAATACTGTCTCATCTAATTGCCATTTTTCTCCCTATTGCCACTATCTATTGCCGACTGACTGCCTGAGAGTTCTACTGTGCTCATATAAATATCTCAGACTCACTGTTCCCCATCTGAACCCCTGTTACCTGAAGAGCAGTTTCCTTCCACTTCTGTTAGGGTAGAAAGTCTTTCATGGTCCTTGTCAGGATAGAATTGTGTTGCCCCAAAATTTGTGTCAACTGGGCTGGGCCATGATTCTCTGTGGTTTGTTGTTCTTGTTAGGTGCTGTCGAGTTGGCTCTGACTCATGCTGACCCTATGCACTACAGGACAAAACACTGCCTAGTCGTGTGCCATCCACTTAATCCTTGCTATGCTTGATCCCATGATTGCAGCCATTGTATAAATCCATCTCGATGAGGGTCTTCCCCTTTTTTGCTGATCCTCCAGTTTTCCAATCACGATATCCTTCTTCAGGGAATGTTCATTCTGACAACAGACCAAACAAAGTAGATGAGATAGTGCCTGGCCATTCTTGCTTATTAAAGGCCGACTCAACGGCACATAACAACAATAACAACAACAACCATAGGTAAAGGTAGACTGTGAAATCTTGTTCTGCTGATTCTCCTAGTCTAAGATAGAAAGAGAAGAGATTCGGAGAAAATAAAATGACTGAGCACATCATGTTGTTGTTAGGTGCCATCAAGTTGTCTCCAACTCATAGTGACCCCATGTACTACAGAATGAAACACTGCCCAGTCCTGCGCCAAGTCCACAATTTCTGCTATACTTGAAACCAACATTGCAGCCACAGTGTTAATCCATCTTGTTGAGGGCCTTCCCATTTTCCATTGACCATCCACTTCACCAAGCATGATACCATTCTTCAGGTTCCTTCTGACAATATGACCAAAGTAGATGAGATGAGGTCTGCCTATTCTCACTTCCAAGGAGTATTCCGGCTGCACTTTATCCAGGAGAGTTTTGTATTTTTTGGGGGGTAGTCCGTGGTATTTTCGGTATTCTTTGCCAGCACCACAACTCAAAAGCATGAACTCTTCTTCAGTCTTACTTATTCATTGTCCAGCTTTCACATGCATATGAGGTGATTGAAATACTGCCTAACACATTTGACTGCTAACCAAAACGCTGGTGGTTCAAACCCACCAGCCACTCCTCGGAAGGAAGGTTGGGCAATCTACTTTCATAGTAATTACTCCTCGCAAGTGCAAGGAGGGGTCATTAGGAATCGGATTTGACTCAATGGCACTAGGGTTTTTTTTTTTTTTCCTGGTTAGGTGCACCTTAGTCTTGAAAGTGCCAACTTTGCTCCTTTATACTATAAAGACATCTTTTGATCCAAAGTTGCCCAGTGCAATAGGTCATCTGATTTCTTTTTCTTTTTTCTTTTTCTTTTATTTTGATTTGGGTAAAGATTTACAGAGCAAATTCACTTTCCATACAGCAGTTCACATATACTTTGTCTCATGTCATTGACCATAGTTTACCACAATGCAACAGCTCCCCTCCCACTTCCTCCCCATAGTTAACTCTTCCCAGTGTCCATCCCTCCATACTCTCTTGCCCCCTGAGCTGT
>NW_006921988.1:31077-32343 GCF_000298275.1 Orycteropus afer afer
AGATGGGGCAATCTACTTCCATTGTGATAATGCCTCGGAAACCCAAGGAGGGGTTGCTATGAGTCGGGTCCGACTCGATGGCACATAACAACAACAACACTTTATTCTTTAGTGCTGCATAGCATTCCAGTATGTGTGTGTACCATAGTTGGGTCATCCCCTCTTCCACTGATGGGCACGTAGGTTGTTTCCATCTTTTTGCTATTGTAAATAGTGCTGTGAGGAACATGAGCTTGCATGTATCTGTTCCTACCTTGGTTCTCATCTATCTAGGATGTATACCTAGTAATGGGATTGCTGAATCAAATGTTATCTCCAATTCCAACTTTCTAAGGAATCGCCATAATATTTTCCAGTGATTGTGTCACTTCACAGTCACACAAGCAGTGTACGAGAGTCCCAATCTCTCCACATCCCCACCAGCATTTGTTATTTTCTGTCTCATTGAACCTTGCCATCAGTGCTGTGGTGAGACGGTATATCTCATTGTTGTTTTTATTTACATCTCTCTGATGGCCAATGATTGTGAGCATCTTTTCATGTATTAGCTGACCAATTGAATATCATCCTTGGTGAAATGAAGTGTCTATTCATGTCTTCTGCCCATTTTTCAATTGGAATGTTAATTCCTTTGGTGTTACGGCATTGAAGTTTTCCATCAATCATAGAGATAAGTCCATTGCCAGATATGTAATTATCAGCAAATAGCAATTTGTTGCTGTCATTTTTGTTAGGTGCTTTTTCATTGTGTCGATTTCTTTGGTCCATATAATTTTCTATGCTGAGCTTGTTTTGTTTATGAATCATGTTATCATTTTATTCATTGCTATTGTTTTAGTATTTGATGAATATTTATGCTGGTCTTTTTTTTAATTTTCATGTGAAGGTTTATCATTTTTCTTTGAGGTTACCTGAGATTTATAGTTTTCTTCCCAAGTTTAGAACAGTCCATTCTATCTGGTAGTTGTCTCGACTTCCCTATCATCTAGAAGTTCTGTAACGACACAGATTTTTATCTCTCTTTTTGGTTTGCAGTTGTCCTCATTTGTAGGTTAGTGTCTCTGGTTCCTTGTTTACAATCTTGTAGGCTTACTTACTTTGGATACTTTCATAGCTGAGTTGGTTTCTGGGTTATATCATCATGTGTGCTAATGGTCAGTTGTTGTTGGCTGTTGTTGTTTGTCTGTCCAAAGGGTTCCCTTTAGCATCTCTTGTAAGGTTCATCTGGTTTAAAACAATTCCCTTAATTTCTGCTTATCTGGAAAT
>NW_006921988.1:40194-52169 GCF_000298275.1 Orycteropus afer afer
AATTCTTTTGAATTCCTTATCAGAGAGTTCCAATGCTGCTTCTTTCTCAGGGATGTGTTCTGGGTCTGTATCCTGCTTTCTTGTTTCTACCACTTTATCTTGCTTCTTTATGTGGACTGTGATGGTCTGTTGTTTCTGAGGCATCGTGGCATTGTTGTGTTTATATCTCTGTTAACTGTTTGTGAAGAGCAGCCAAGGGTGATTCAGGCTCTTCTTAGTCGTTTTTTATCGATGGCTCATTGGTGGAGTAGGAGGTAGTGGCTCTTGCTCAGTAAGTGATGTTACAGAAGGTGTGGGTGTAGTTGTGTCTTATGGGGACTATTGTTGTCCCCAATCAGTTAGACACAAATTACAATTGAATAACCAACAAAAAATTAAAAGCCCGTGGACGAAAAACACACCTTATAATAACCTAGGAACAGTAACCAAAAATGAAAAAAGGGAAAAAATAAGAAAACCTGCAATATCTTAGGATAGGGCACTAAGAAAAAAAAAATGTAGAGGAAAATAATAAATTAAAAAATGGGAAAAATGCAAAAAGGAAAAAAAAGGAACAGGGTTAACCACAAGAGAAAACGGGGAAAAGAATTAAAAAAAAACCTTAAATTAAAAAAAAAAAAAATTCAACCAGGCACAGGAAAAAGATAAAATGCTTCAAACTAGGACCTGGGAGGGGAAGATTAAGAATAATAATAAAAAGGGCAAAAGTATTAATAATATTAGTTGTTTTAAAACAGACAAATACAAGCAAACTTATCACCAGAAAAAAGAAAGTGAAAAGGAAAAAAATTAAAATAAAAAAAAGAGGAAAAAAAATCGGTGGAGGACACGTCAGGGCACCAGGCTCCATCTGAGCACACAGACTGTGATGGAGTTCCTGTGGGCTCAGAAGGTAGGTGGGTGTGGGGGATGGCCGCACCTCTGTTCACCAAGTGGGTGTGAGGTATAAGAGTAACAAGAGGAATGTCATACCTTGTCAGTCTTGCAGGTCCCGAGTGTCCTTGGGGTTGCTAGAAAGTAGAATGTGTTCTTAAGCCCCGGGAATCTGCGAGAGAGCTGTATCTTTAAATATCCAAAATAGTCAAGCCGCTTTTTAAACCTTCAAAATGGCGGTGTCCTCCGGACCAGCAACAGTCCACAGCTCAGCCCACCTTTCTCTTCACCTTCTCCGTTTGTTCCCCAGCGACAGTGCACAGTCTTCTGTGCAGTCCCTGGCTAGCTGGGTGATTTTTAGGTTAATTCTTAGGTCCTACCACCACTCGGGAATCTCCAAGCTGTCTGTGCCATCAGGATAGCTCAGGATTGCTGCCAGACCGCACCTCTGTCTGTCTCCTTTTTTGGTATTTTCACGCAAATTCTTCTGCTAGCTGGGGTTTTGTCCACTTCTATATCCTTCCCTTCAAGGCTCAGGGGTCCAGGGTTATCTTCTGTGTCTGTGTTAGTTGGTTTCCCTTTTCTTTGTTGAAGAGGGTCTGTGCAGTCTTTCTACCTAGTCCGCCATCTTGCTGGATCTCTCCAAAATGGCAACCACTTTTAAACTTTCAAAATGGATGCGCCCTTTCTCCCTTTAAATATACAAAATCGCCACCCCTTGTAAACATTCAAAATAGCTGCATCCTTGATCACTTTAAATATTCAAAATGGCCACCGCTTGTAAACATTCAAAATGGCTGCACCCTCGGTCACTTTATATATCCAAAATGGCTGCCACATGTAAACAATCAAAATGGTTGCACCCTCCGGACCGGAGAAAGTTCACAACTCACGTTGTCTCCCTCCTTGCTGTTTCCCTTCCAAGTTATAGGCCACCAGAGAAGTTGTCCCTGCAGCCCTTGATGACCAGGACTGATCTTTAGGTCAATTCTCAGGTCCCAAAACCACTTGGAAATATTCAGGATGTTGGTCTCATCAGAGTAGCTGACAGTCTTCAACTCCAACCATCTTTGTACTCATTATTTTGTTCAGTTTTTTTCCACTAGTTGGAGCCTATTCCACTTCTGTATTGTTCTTTTCAAAGCTCAGGGTTCCAGGATTATCTTCTGTATCTCTGTCAATTGTTTTTTCTTTTCTTTGTTGAAGAGGGTCTATGTCACTTGTCTGCCTATTCCTACATCTTCTAGAGCCAGCACTCTTGACTGGGAGTTCTAACCTCCTAAACCATAAGAAAATAATTTTCTGTTTGTCAAAGCCATCCACCTGTAGTTTTCCTGTTATAGCAGCACTAGACAATTTAGCCACAACCACAAGAAGCTTGGTGTTGGGATACAATCCATTCTAGTGTCAAGCTTCATAACACCAATATGGTATAGTATTGGGTTTTGGAGTGTGGATGATCAAGAAGCCCAGGCACATTGTAGGGTAGCTAGCTCTCTTTGAAGAATGGCAATGAGAGGTTTTAGGGTTAGGCATGTGGGCACTGCACTATAATTCTCTGGCCATTCTAATTCTTGAATGAGCCCCTCTCTTGCAATCCTTTAAGGACAAAGTAGTTCATCAGCATTAAATGCAGCTTTTCACCCCAAGTGTCTCAGTCTGTTATGTGGACAATATGAGGCAATGACTCCATGATCACAGGAAAGACCAACACCAACAGCTCAAGACTGATTCCTATGCAACAGAGATTAGACGTGGCACGACCCTCCAAACTTTACAAATTCTGACACAAACTGTCCCTCCCATTGCATTCTCTACTTCTCTGGTGGGTTCAATAATTTTGTTGCCATAATCACAAAGAACTCACCTGCAATAAAATGAGAAGCAAACCAAACTCACTGCCATCAAGTCAATTCTGACTCATAGCGACCCCCTTTGTGTTTCTGAGTTTGTAAGTAGATTGTGAAACCTTCCGCAGAGTGGCTGGTGGCTTTGAATCGCCAACCACCTGGTTAGCAGTGAAGTGCCTTAGGCACTATGCCACCAGAGTTCCTTAATTATGTGGTTTATCAGAAGCAACTCAGGATACAGTTCTTTGATTATGATAGCCTCTTCTCTGGCCACAGCCTCTAGGCCCTGCAGCTCCTTGACCTCTGCTCTGCTTTGGCAAATGTTACAAGGCTTGTTTAGCTATGCAGATAGATGCCAAGAGAGGCACTCTATCAACAAGCCTCTGGTCTGAAGGTGCTCAGCTTTTTTTGCTCTGTGAGCTGGGAAGCCCACAACATTCTTGTGCTGGTTTCTGCTGCCAGGGTCCTCTACCATGGTTTCTTTGACAGTGGTTCTGTCCATCTCAGCATGGAGATCTCAGGTCCAAGGATGTGTGCCAATCTTGGCTGTTCTTTCTTGATGGTAGAGAGAACTCCCACTTTTCTCTTCTGGAATGGCTCGTTTTAAGCCCAGTGGGATAACAAAACTGGCCAATTTCCATGTTAGGATTCCATATACCTTATTTATGTGGTCCCACCCACACAAGTTTGCCATGTATATTATTTACATTATTAGCAAGCTAACCAATTCCCTTGGTGGATGCAAGCACCACACATTTACGTTGTCTTACCTAGTCATCTGGTCGGCATCTCAAAGACTATGGCTACAAAGGCCATATTAAGTAACTCACTGCACTGCAAGGAACAGACCAATTTCAATGCTTATGGAAAGAGAAAAATACATGTTTAATTCCCTAATAAGCTCCCTTCTGGCAGGACACTCTATCAGGGAATTTTTATCAGGTGACAGATGATTCTCATGAAGCCTGGCACAGACCCACATTTGGGAAACACTGGCCCCAGGATAAGGGTCAAACCCTAAGCATAGCATGCAAAGCCCTCCAATGTCCACGCACTGCTGACTTCTCATAACTCTCTTTCCTGATTATCTTTGCCTCAAAACATGAGCCCCAGCAGCACCACAACCTGAAATATCTTTACTCCTCAATCTACCCTGGTCTTTTCACCTTGCTGATTACTTTGTAATATTTTTCATTGTGGTAGAAATATATAACAAAACACTTGAAAATTCAATAATTTGTACACGTACAGTTCAGTGACATTGATTATATTAATCATGTTGTGCAACTGTCTCCCCTATCCTTTTCCAATTGTTCTATCATTATTACTCACAACTCAGTGCCTTGTAAGCAGTGACTACTCCTTTCCCTCTTCCTCTCACCTGATTACCACTAATAAACTTTGGTCTCTATACATTTGTGTATTTTATATAAGTGGGTTCCATAATATAGGTCTTTTTGTGACTGACTTACTTCAATGAGGATGATGTTCTCAAGGTTTGTCCATATTGTGATGTTTCTCAGTACTTCTTTTCTTTTTATTGCTGAGTATTATTCCCTTGAATGTATGTATGACATTTGTTCTTGTATCCATTAATCTGTGGATGGATAGTTAGAGTGTTTCCACCTTTTGGCTATTGTGAATAGTGCTGTAGTGAAGATGGCTGTACAAGTGTCTGTTTGCAGTCTTGATTTCATTTCTTCTGGGTATATATGTAGGAGGGAGATTGCTAATACGTATGATTATTCTAGGTTTAATTTTTTGAAAAAGTTCACCTCAATGACTCTTATTCCTGCTTTCAGATGGTTTCCTCCATTTTAGTTGCCATTTGGGTTAGATGTCACTCCTCTAGGCCAAGTGACATAATATGCATACATCTCTCCACTCTCTTGTCTCATTGTGTTGTAAATATTTCTTTGCAGCTGTCTTTTCTATTAGACTGAGAACCTTGTGTATAGGGACCATATAGTGTTACTCTTGCACTTCTAGTATGGCTGGAATAGAGTAAGAGATGGAAAGGAGAGAGAAGGATTAACAAAGAGAAAAATGGTGCCAGGTTGGATCTTCATTGAAGCAGACACCATAATGGGGTAAAATGTGCAAGTTTATTAATGAAAGATATTTATGATAGAAAATGAAGGTAGAAAAGATTGGGAGACCTCTGAGACCTACATGGATAGCTAGCCTGAGAAGGAGACAGAGAAAGATAGAAGGAATAATGCACAAGAGAAGGAATGTAGATAAGTGAGGAAGTTAGGATGAAATCACCTTACACTCCAATTCAAACTAAAGAATGTTTGGCAAGTCGATGGGGTGTCCTTCAGCCAATGTTGCCCATCAAAGGACTGTGACATTCCCCACCAACAAGCCTGCCTTGGTTCCTCCTGGAATCATTGGAGTCATTGGTGAGGAGAAACAGGTGGAAAGTGTGGCCCTAGCACAAATGTGATGATGAATGTCAGAGGCTGCTTCATTGGGGGTACAACCTTAATTATACTTCTGGCAGTCTGAGATCTGAAAAGTGAATTTCCACAGATGCCACAAGAAGGAAGGAAGGAGGAAGGGGAAGAGTGAGGGAAGGGTAGAAGTAAGGGAGGATTAAGGGAGGGAGGGAAGAAGAAGGGAAGGAGGGAAACAAAGAAAGAGGAAGGGAGGGAGAAGTAAGGAACTAATAAACATACTTGTGGAAAGTTTGACAGTTTGAATATAACAAGTCCAGAGGTAATTGATTATTTATACACAGGATAAGGAAATGCAAAAAATAGAGGAGTAGATTGGAAATCACTCGGTTGGCAACCTTGTTTCATTACTAAGTAGCTGTGTGACTCTGGGTGACTTCATTTGTCTCTACATGTTTTTTGATCTTTAAATTAAGAATGTTAATACCTACCTATATCACAAGATTATTACACCAGCTTGGGGATTTTGACCTTGAGCTCTTCACTATGAAATGTAGAAATACAGCTTTGGGGCCTCAATACAGCTTTAGACCCCATCAATGTCTAGTCCCCCTTGGACTAGAAGATCTGTGGGTCCATGCCAAGATGTGTCCACACAAAATAGACAAAAGGAGACCCAGCAAAGTCTCTTGTGGTCCAGTTAGCATCACTCTTGCCAGGCTTTCCGTACGTGACGTTCCAATACAGATGAGGTCAAGTGCACATCTGCCATGCAAAGTGCCTGTTGTTATGCAGACTGCAGGGTCAAATGGTATGGCCCTGTGAGCCAGTAGTAGAGATTTTATTGAGAAGACAGGTAGACAGGCAGATAGTGGGCTAGGACTCAAATATGACAAGGTCTCTGAGCCCTTGAACAGTGTCCCATACAGTGGTCTTTCTCCTGGGCACCTCACCAGGCCCATTCCAAATGATGTCACTCTTTTTTGCCCTCCAGGATCACTTCTTCTTCATAGTGGCAATGCTGCTTATTATATAACAAGACAGATGTGAGAGAAAACCTAAACCCAAAGGCAATCTTTAACCCAAGTGTGTATAAGAATCACTTGTGAAGCTTTTCCAAAATAGAAATTTCCAACTCTCACTCCTGACCTACTGAACCAGAAACACCAGGAAAGGGGCCTGGGAATCTTCATTTTCCAAAGGCCCCATATGATTCTAAAGTATAACCATTCAGCAGGAAATAAACAGCCCCTTGAGGACAGTTCTTAGTAACCCAGACCTAAAATGCACCAATAAACCATCCTCCAGAGTCCATCACAGGCATAAATTCTAGTCCCACACTTGTGATTTACTTGATTGTTTATGTTGTCCAATTTTCTAATCTCTCTCTTCAGTGCCCACATTACGAAATGAATTTCAAAGAGATCTTCAAATAGAAAAATCATGAATCCCAGCTAAGGTCTTTCCATCTGGGTGTAATAAAGCTGTTTGTGCTTGATTGATTCAGAGACACTCAAGGAACATCCTTCAAATCATAGTTTGGATTATTATCATTCTAACCATTTCTGTATTTACATTGGCATGGTTCTCAAATGGCTTTTCAAGTCCACCCAAGTTGTTTGATGACAATTTCAGACACTAGTTACAGGATAGAAGATTTAATACATTTACTACACAGTTAAAATAGTCTACAAGAGCAGACATTTTGTTTGATGGGACCAGTTCCTGGTAGTTCCTGAGCTTTACAAGGGTTGGGATCATGTTTTGTTGACTTTTGTGTTTCCAATAGTGCACAGCCATTAATTAGCACACAGTATGTACTTAATAACTATGTGTTAAGAAATAACAATTTATGAGCCCATACCACTATCAACCATTCAGAAAGGGATCAGTGCAGGAGATCCTGGATAGAGTGGGAGAACAATGTGGAAAACTCAAAATCATTAAAAAAAAAAAAAAAGACCAGGTTTTTTGGTCTGATAGAGCTTGGTAAGGCCCCCGAGACTATGGCCCCTCGTTACCCTTCAAGTCTGGAATTGAACACACTCTTGTTGCTTCCAGCCAAACAATAGACAGGCATATGGTGTGAACATTTAAATCAGGTAATTCCTCACTGCCTTCCATGATTCAGCAACACATAATACCAGATGATTCAGGTTTCTACACAAACTCCTAACTTAATTAGGGAAATGTATGTTACCTTACTACTACTGAAGTGGAGGGCCACCTTAAGCACAAATATAAAATCCTTCTTCAGTGGTCTTGTCTATTCTCTCATTAGCACTTTTGTCATATGCATCTGCAATTTGCACTGTGCTTCTATAAGGCACCTCACTGCAAGTCACTGCTTACAGTTACTCAGCTTCTTTTTGTAATAGTGTTTTACATGTTTCAAAGTAATACATGAACTTGCTTACAAAAATAAGAAATGTTCAAATTGGAAAAATGGGTATTAATTGGAAACGGATACTGAAAATGGTTCTACAACTTGAATATAATCAATATCACTGAATTGTATATGCAGAAATTGTTGAGATGGTGTATATTTTGTTATCTATTTTTTCACCATAATAAAAAAATATTAATGGGTATGGAATGAAAATGAATCCTCTTATCCACCTCTGCTCCCTAATCTCCTCTTAACTTTCTTCATGGCTTACTTACATGGAGAGAAAGTTCTGGTAAGCTGCTGCAAAAATACAGTCTTCTTAGATAATTCATTGTTTAAAATTTTTAAAAAGAGTATAGGTATTCTACTGCAGCAGATCCCACATGGCAGGCTAGGAATGAAGAGGAACTGAGCTGGCCAGCAAGTCCCTGGGTGGTTCAAATTGTTAATGTGCTGAGCTGCTAACTGAATGTTTGGAGATTTCAGTCTATCCAGAGGTGCCTCAGAAAAAAGGCCTGGAGATTTGCTTCTGAAAAATGAGCCACTAAAAACCCTATGGAGCACACAGTTCAACTCTGACACACATGAAGTGTGTATTAGTTGAAGATGACTCAATGGTAAGAGGTTTCACTGGTTAAGCTGGCCAAGGGAGAGGGAGCAGAAACATGGGGGTGGCATGAGCAGAAGTGGGGATTCTAAGGAAGATGGTCTTGGTGATACTAACAGACACAGGGGAGGTGTATCCTGACTTCCAGCAGCTATGGAGAATTTGAGGGTAGCCTGTGGTGTATGATGGCTATGACCCTGTGGACTGGTGATGGAGTGGGTGTATGGAAGTTCCATTTTCAGGGGCAGCCAGCTGTTCAGAATATGAGAGGGAGCAATAAACAGGGCTGAGAGGATGAGTGTAGGAAGCAAGACCCCTCCTCCCCTAAAGCCTGAGACACAGAGTAGGGATCTTCCATACTAAACAACACTACCCTTTGTGGACAATGGAGGATGAACAAAGAGAAATCCTGAGAACCAAAAAACTACAGGGGAGCACCAGGTAGGCTGTCCCACTTACTTCTAGAATTATTCCTGGAAGGCAGTGCTTATAGCAACCTCCCTTAGCACAGGGCTCCAGGGTAGCATTTCCAAACTTAAATGATGTGCCAGATGGGGTTCCTTTTGCCCTTCCAGACCCAATCCACCTGCTCCACCTACTTCATGCCCAGGAAGTTGTCCTCTATGGGTTCCATCAACAAGCTTTTATGCCTTTTGCCTCCTACATGACTTTGCCACAAGTAACAGATAGGATGCTGAGAGTATAGCGGCATGGTATTATTTCTCCCAGATTCCTCCTTGTTAGGTCTTTGAGGGATATTGTGTGCATCTCTGGACCAAAAGCCACAGCTCCTGTCCAGAGGCTATCTTCATAGAACTCTCTTGAAGTTCCACTAACTCCTCCCTTCATCTGCTCCTTCTGGTCTGTAGTTTTTCTACACTCTGATATACCTTTCTAAAATCTTTATTAAACTCTTCTCAATTTACCAAATCCAAGAGTACCATTTGTTTCATGACAGGATACGGAATGATACATATGGCTTGTGGGACAGGAACTATTGATGGAGAGTCCAAGGATTCATTGTTGTCTGCAGGGATAGGGCAGCCTGTAGATAGATGGAGGTTACTACAAGCAACTGGAATGAATCTGGAACTTGAGGTCTTTGTGGGCACTTGCAGAACAATGACAGGGACTGGATTTTAGTAGGAGGGCCTCTAAAAACAGATTTCTACTCTTAATTCTGTTTGGGAACACTTTCTGTCTTAAAATCGTCCACTTCTCAAATGGTGATGTCCTGAGAGATTGACTTTTGAAAGATTTTCTATTAAGATTAAAAGAAGCAGTCCTTGAGCAGGAATTAGATAACAACACTATGAGGAAAAGAATGAGTCCCAGGAAGAGACAGAGGTGAGTAGATAGCAATCTAAAACATAAGAATGAATATGGCAGTAAAAGAAAGAAGAACAGGGTCCAGAGGCTTCCACCCTGCTAAAAGGGTAAAGAGGTGGCATTTTCTGACCTCCTCTAACTACAGGTTATTTTAAGAGGAGATAAAATCACCATCAGCTCCTCGAGACCTATTCCTATGAGGCTAGACATGCCACCACCCTCCGGTCCTCTTACTAATCTTGACACCATCCATCCCACCCACCACCTCTCTGCTGGGTTTGATAATTTGCTGCAATGACCACACAGAACTCACCCATTATGGGGTTTATTAGGGAAGTAACAGGTTACAATTCAAGTTCAGGAACATGCTCAGTCTCTCCCACCAGTGTGTGTTTCTCACATCTCTCTCAGTAGCGCATTTCTCTCAACAGCCTGCTGTCAGAGAGACTCCTGCCTCTAGGAGGGCTCCTTTTGAGCCTGGTCGAGTGGCCAAAACTAACCAATCCCAACTTTAGAGTTCTACACACCTGACAGAGAGAAAACATCCCAGAAGACTGCTTCATGCTGCTCCAACAGAAATACAACAGGTGGATAAATTTAACAATCAGCTACTCAGTTGCCAACAGCAAAGTGGCAGTTACAGAGATTATGGCTAGATAAGCCATACCATGTGATTTACTACACCGCACACCCTTTCAACAACTTTGCTTAAGTATGAGGTTCTGGGCTCACAGCAGCTGCTGATCCAGCTAAAAAGACAGAAAAGAAATACAAGAGCCCACACCATTCCACTGGGCAGAGGTCTTTCTACCTTTCAGTAGGTGGCAGGAATTGGCAAGTGATGTGCAAAATTTCTATTACAGAAATACATTAATAGTTGTTACATGATTAGTTATTTTATTGCATTGGGATGGTATTCTTATAACAATGAAGAAAAAAAAAACACAAAACAAGCACATATGTGAAATTGAGCAAAGTACTTCCTTTTCAGATTCTTTCTCTCATGTATAAAATAAAAGGATAAATTGCCTCTACAATCCATTCTAGATTTTACAATATGTTATTCTGAACTGCTAAAATTTGTTACATAAATGTGTATAGGTGTACAGTTAGATGGCTAGAGATAGATATGCTTTGACAATTTTCTAACTTCCAGAAAAAGAAAAAAATATTGTTTTATCGCCATGGTGGCTGTGGTAACTGATGTTTTGTCTGTTTGAATACTTTCCTCTGGGGTCTCTGACCATCCCCTCCTCCACTCCACATGATCATGAGGTGAGTCAATCACAGTGTTTTGCGCTCTACTTGACAGCCATTTGGCTGTCACATGATCCAAGCAGAGCTAATTTGTACCTTCTCTAAAACTGATACATGAACAGATCTCTTTCTTCTGCCATTGCTAAATCTTTCTGACAACTTCTTGTCTTATTAAAAAAAAAAAAAAAAACCCTGCTGCCAAGTCGGTTCCTACTTAGAGTGACCCTATAGGACAGGCATTTGGCTGCTAACCAGAAGGCTGGCAGTTCAAACCCACCAGCCACTTCTCTGAAGAAAGATGGAGCAATCTATTTCCACAGTGATACTACCTTGGATACCCAAGGAGGGATCGCTATGAGTTGGATCTGACTTGGTGGCAGTGAGTTTGTTTTTTCTTATAGGACAGAGTAGAACTTCTTCACAGAGTTTCCATGGCATTTCTAAATCTTTACGTAAGTTAACTGTCACATCTATCTATCAAAGCAGCTGGTAGGTTCGAACCTCTCACTTTTCTGTTGACAGCTGAGTGCCTAACACTATATCACCAGGGTCATATTACTTAGTTGTGGATATAGCCATATCATTTCACTTTTCTGAGTCTCTATTTCATCTTCATAAATGAAGATGATAAAGCATCCACCTCACAG
This sequence comes from Orycteropus afer afer, assembly GCF_000298275.1. Classification (NCBI taxonomy): domain Eukaryota; kingdom Metazoa; phylum Chordata; class Mammalia; order Tubulidentata; family Orycteropodidae; genus Orycteropus; species Orycteropus afer. The sequence continues at coordinate 51,546 of NW_006921988.1, forward strand.
GAATGTTCAAAGTGAAATGATATAAAACCTGAGAAATCTTTTTACAAATAAAATTACATGATAAATGAATTAATTTTAAGGTTTTGGTCAATAAAATCTTAATGTTACTGTTCAGGTTTATTTACATTCTTTAAAGAGACCTATAAAATACAAAAACACTCAGCATTAATAAGTTCTAAAAAAACCAAACTCACTGCTGTTGAGTCAAATCTGACTCATAGCGACCCCTCCCTGGGTTTCCTCGGCAGTATCACTACAAAAGCAGATTGCCCTATCTTCCCTAGGATGGTAGTTAACTTTGTAGGTGGGTGTAATGATCAGTGTTGCTTGATCTGAATTCTGATTGGTGTTGTTTGTTGCCACTGAGTTGTTTTCAACCCATCGCCACCTTATCTATGTACAACAGACTGAAACACTGTCTGGTCTTATGCCATTCTCAAAATCATTTCCTGGCTTGAGACTATCTTCATAGCCACTGTGTTGATCCATCTCCATGAGGGTCTTCCCCTTTTTCACTTACCCTCTGTTGTTGTTGTTGTTATGTGCCATCAAGTCAGCCCCGACTCATAGCGACCCCTCCTTGGGTTTCTGAGGCAGTATCACTACGGAAGTAGATTGCCCCAT
>NW_006921988.1:54044-60971 GCF_000298275.1 Orycteropus afer afer
GTGCCGTTGAGTCAGACCCAACTCATAACGACTCCTCTTTCAGTTTCTGAGGCAGTATCACTATGGAAGTAGATTGCCCCATCTTCCTTCCTAAGAGTGGCTGGTGGGTTTGAACTGCCAGCCTTCTGGTTAGCAGTCAAGTGCTTTAGGCACTACGCTACCAGAGCTCCATTCAACAATGTATTTGCATTCTATTTTGTGACATCTACTATAATCCTCACATTGTAACAGCATTCTTCCCACTTCTTGCTTGAGCCCACCCTTCTATTCATCCCTCTCATCCCCCCCACTTTCCTAGCTCTATCCCTGGGCAAATGCTGTCCTCTTGATCTCATATGCTTGATCAGTCTAATGAGTGCATGCTCTCCTGATATTACAGTTCACCTTATAGCCATGTCTATTGTTTGTCTGTTTTCCTATTTTTTTTAATGACCTTTTGCTTTCTTCATGTGTGATGCCCTTGATGTCATCCCACAACTGCTTTGGCCTTCAATGCATCAAATCCATTGAAATCTATTCTTGAATAGTCTCTGAATTCAGGTGGCGTCAACTCAACATCATATATTGACTCTTGTGTAGTTGTTTTCAATTTCTTTACCTTCATCTGAGAAATTTATGGTCTGTTCCACTATCAGCCTCTGGTCTTGTTCTGACTGATAATATTGAGCTTATCTATTGTTTTTTTTCTTCAATGCAATTCATTTGATTCCTGTGTATTCCATCTGGAGGAGTCCAGATGTATAGTTGCTGTTTATGTTGTTTAAAAAGATGTTTGCAATAGATAAGTCATTCGTCGTGCAAAATTCTATCATGCGATCTCTGGCATTATTTCTATCACCAGTGCCATATTTTCCAATGACCTATGATTCTTCATTTCCAACTTTCACATTTCGATCCCCTGTAATAGTTGATGCATTTGATCATATATTTGGTCAATTCCAGATTGCAGAAATTCATAAAAATCAATTTCTTCATCTTTGGCTTTAGTGGTTGGTGAGCAAATTTAAATAATAGTTGTATTAACTGGTCTCTTTGTAGGCATATGGATATTATCCTATCACTGACAGCATTGTACTTCAGGACAGATCTTGATAGTTTTTTTTATTTTTAATGATTAATGTGACACCCTTCCTCTTCAGTTTTTCATTCCGGGTACAGTAGACCATATAATACTGACAATTAGAATTACAGAATAAATTAACAGAGAACAACAAATAAAAAGGCACTCTGTGGGAATATCATCCTGAGATACTGCATAAACCTTGAATTCAAACTACCGCCCGAGAGCACATTTTAACTAATGGATTAGCTTATAAAATAAAGAATATTACCAGTGTGTACTGCACACCTTTAAAAAATTATCTGTAGAAGACTAAATTGTTAATAGTTACTCTAAAGTAAAGATGACAGGGTAAAGGGGCATGAAAACCAAATTAATGAAAGTGAAACATCCAGAAGGGAATTAATGAGAATGCTAAAATTTCAGGAAAAATGTAACCAATATCTCTGAACAATTTCTGTATTAATTTTTAATGGGAACCTAATTTGCTATGTAAACTTTTACTGAAAACAGTAAAATATTATTTAAAATAGTAATACAATAAAAAGGCAAACTTAAGGTGTAATATTTTAATAATTATATTAAATATAGTTGCATAAATACACCAATTGCAAGGGAGAATGAATTTAAGAGTATAACCCAACATTCTGCTCTCTATAAGAAACTCATTTCAAAAATAGTTATAAGGGAAGATTGAAAGTAACATTTGTTATGTTAATATCATATAAAGTAGATTTCAGAGAAAAGAAAATTACCAGGGACAGAGAGTGACATTACACAATAATAAAAGGGTAGTTCACCAAGAATACATCCTCACTGACATGGAGTCAGTTACAACTCATACCAACCCTTCCTTGGGTTTCGGAGGGGATACTTTATGGAAGTAGATTGCCCAGTCTTCCTTCTGAGAAACGGCTGGTAGGTTTGAACCACTAGTCTTCTGGTTAGCAGTCATATACCTTAGGCACTAGGCCACCAGAGCTCCCATTAGTATCATTGTGGTAGTTATGTTTGTGTGTCAACTTGGCTGGACCTTGTTGAGTGGGTGTGCAACTGAATGTAGTAATCTCCATGATGAGACTGGTAATCAACTTCATGGTGGAATCTACTGTGAGCAGCAGAGTAGGTGCATTAGGAATGTAGTCAGCTTCCAGTATATACGCTGAAGCCTTTTGGCATTCTTGAACCCTGCAATATCCAAGTCGTTTCTCAACATCCTGCCATATCCTCCCCGATCTTGGGACTTCACCTAGACTTGAATTAGTGTCCTGCCATGTTGTTTGGTAACATTGGGACAGTGCCTTTTTACAAAGAAGAGGGAAACAAGGAGGAGCAGAGGGAAGAACTAAGAAGATTTTAAAAGAAAGGGGAAGAAAATGCAGCAGAGTACTGGATAAAGTGTGAGTCACCAAAAACAGCTGCACAGGAACACAGTGTCCGTTCTGCCAGAACAACGTATGCCTCTGAACAGGCAGGGGCAGGGCAGGCACTGCTAACTGAATAGGCAGCAGGGCAGGGGCTCCTGCTGTTCAGAATTAAAAAAAAAAGAAGTTAGTAAAGAAAGAGTGAATTTTTAAAAAGAGGAATAGGATAAAAGAAAAGAAAGTTGGGCATAAGACATAAGAAGTAGGCATAAAGTTTCAGAGGAAATAAATAAGTGGCACAACACTGGCAGTGGGGAGAGTTTGACTGGGTGCTGGGTTGGTGGGGGTGCAGAGGTCTAATCCTCTCATCACCAGGAGATGGTGCAAGGTAAGGGGTGAGTGTGTGTGTGTGTGTGTGTGTGTCTTCAGTGGAAACCACATTTCTGTAGTTGCCTCATCACTGATGTGATTGTTGGTTGTTGGTGCAGTCCTGGGCCGCTGGTGATCTGATTCCTGCTCCAATGGGAATGTGGCTTGCAGTAATTCAAAATGGCCTCACTACTTTAGCTGGCAGTTTACCACTACTTGTTCACTGTTTTTGTTTAGTCTGTTAATCTCATTGGTATTTGATCAACTTCTTTATTGTTTCCTTTGATGCTTTGGGTCCAGGATTGTCATCCGTAGCCGTTTTCCTTGTCTTTTTGAGTCTTTGTTATAGGGTGTCTTGGTAGTGTATCTCTTTAATGTGCCATCTTGGAGCCTCCCCCTTAGGGAAATACAATATAAAACCACCCATCAAAAAGAATAAAATGAAAAATAGTGACATCATCAAATACTGACAAGAATGTGGAATAAGTGCATAGCTTGTATGTTGCTGTTAGGAATTTGAAATGATACAACTGGCCTGGAGAACAACCTAGAGTGTTTTTTAGAAAACTAAAAGTATACTTATTATATAGCTTTAGCATTTTAACCCCTGAAAATTTACACCAGAGAAATGAAAACTTTTGTTCACACAAAAACCTGTACCCATGTGTTTATTTTGGTTTATTCATAGTAGCCACAAACTGAAAAACATCCAGATATCCTTCAACAGGTGAATGGTTAAATAAACTATGGTACATCCATAATGTGCAAGACTACTCAGCAATAGAAAGGAACACATGATGGATACACACAATAACTTGGATGAATCTACAGAGAATTCTACTATATGAAAAACAAATCTAATCTGATAACAGTATATAATGTATGGTCTCATTTATATACCATTTTTGAAAAATCGTGATACATATATATAAATATATATATATATGATAAAACTTTTACCATTTCAATATTCTGTACACACACAATTTAATGACATTAGTATGTTTACCATATTGTCAACCATTACCATGAACCATTGCCAAATTTTCCCATCATGGTAAATGAAATCTTGTCATGACCTGATAAGAGAAATGTAGAACAGATTAGTGTTGGCAGGGGTGAATGAAGGGGAGGGATAGAGTTCTGGGAATGTAGCTGGAAATAGGTAAATGTAAGGGATCCTTGTGGTGATGAAATTGTTCTGTCTCTTGACTATATCAATTTCAATAGCCTAATTGTCTGGTAGCGTAGTGCCTAAGGCACTTGACTGCTAATCAGAAGGCTGGCAGTTCAAACCCACAAGCCACTCCTCAGAAGGAAGATGGGCAATCTACTCCCATAGTGATACTGCCTTGGAAACCCAAGGAGGGGTCGCTATGAGTCAGGTCCAACTCAATGGCATATAACAACAACAACAACAACAACAATTGTACTATATTTGAAAGCGATGAATAGTTTTGCAAGATGTTATCACTGGGGGAAATTGGTAAAAGGAACATGGGATCCTGCTGTATTTTTTCTTACAAATGCATGCAATTGTATACTTATCACAAAATAAAAATTTAATTTTAAAAAATGAAAATAAGGTTGAGGGACTCCTGAAGAGTAGAATCGGCATCTATTGATGTGATTTCAGGTGTGGTGACAAGAGAGACATAGATTCACCATTGGTCAGCTTCTATAAAGTCATCCCTGACCCCTAATACAGAGATATGTTCATCTTTACATAGGGTTGCCTTATGGAAGACATCACATCTTACACTCTGTAAAATTTGCAGTAATCAGTAAACTTAAGATACAAGCTAGTGCTTAACTTTACCACATCTGGGTCGACTTGGTATTCTTAGCTCCAGACATAAAGGACTAAAAAATTTTACTGTGCTCTTTTCCCATATGTTTTTTAACTGTAGTGATTTACATATAAAAAGATTAGCATAGTTTTAAGCTGCACAAAAGAGGATTTTGCAGTTGAAAACATTGCAGTACTATCCAGGTAAAAATCTTTGAATATCTAAATTTTCATAAAGTGAAAATACCAGTGGTCTCATGTATGATGATGGGAGAATGAATTGACACAGTGACTGCAACAATGAGCTAAAACATAGCAATGATTGTGAGGATGGTGGTGGAACAGTGTTTTGTTTTTTGTACATAGGTTTGCTATTTTTCGGAACTGACTTGGTGGAACCTAACAGCAGTTTTGTTGTGCTTTGGTTGGAAGGGTTGTGGGAAAGTAGGGTCAAAAGGGATGGGGGTGTAGGAAAAAATGCAAGGAGACACTCTTGGAGCTAATATCTCTTTCTAGTAAGTTTTAAAATTAGGATATACATTTGTGATGGGAAGGAATTGTACTGATAGCTGTTCAGACTCTGAAAAAGACTGTGTGAGGGTCCAAATGGAGGCCCATAGAAGAGATCTTCGACACATATTTCAAATACATGCCCATGAAAGATACTGGAATCAATAAATCATGGTGGGCACCCTACAAGAGTGACTATTCAGAAGAAGAAGAAAGGGAAGAGGGGCCGCAGAGCAGTGGTGCGGCTGGTGATTGCAATGGTTAGAATAGTGTCCTCCCCAAATACATGTCCACTTGGAAGCTCAGTATGTGACCTTATTTGGAATGAAAATTCTTTGCAGATGTAGTTAAGTTTCTTGAGATGAGATCATCCTGAATTAGGTTGGATCCTAAATCCAATGGTGTCTTATTAGAGACATAACAGAAATCACACAAACCCAGAAGAAAAGGCCATGTGAAGACAATTGTAGAGATTTGATCGAAATGCCAAGCCAACGATTGCCAGCAGCCACCAGAAGCTAGGGGAAAGACATGGAATGGATTTTCCATCAGAATTTCCAGAAGTAGACAACCCTGGCAACATCTTGATTTCAGACTTCTGTTTTTAGCCACCTGGTTTGTGATTATTTGTTAAGGCAGCCCCTAGAAGACTAATACAGTGGTCATGGGTTTATCATTTGGCCTCTGTTGCTTGATGGTGCTGAATCCTACCCCAGATGTTCTGATCAGCCTTCATGGATTGGCTCAGGTAGGGCCACCAATACTTGAGGTTGGCAGCTGCAATCCACTTGGTAAAATGATTTGGTCTTTCAAAGAGTATGTGCGCTACCAAAATGAAAAAACCAAACTTACTGCCGTAGACTTGATTCTGACTCATAGCAACCCCTCCTTTGGTTTCCTAGGCAGCTTCTCTATGGAAGTAGATCACCCAGTCTTCCTTCCGTGGAGTGGCTGGTGGGTTTGAACAGCCAGCAGTCTGGTTAGCAGTCAAATGCCTTAGGCACTACACCACCAGAGCTCCTGGCTATACCACCAGCAATTAGGAAATCTCAGCATGATCCCGTAAAGCACCAAACACTGAGTGAAGAGCAAACTAGAAGGCAGCTAACAACAAACATTAAAAACTGTCATAGGAGACTGTAGGAAGATTGTCCTGCTGGTTTTGAAAACAGAGGGCCATGTAGGTAAGACCAACAACCAGAAAGAAAATGAGGACCTCAGTCCTACAACTACAAGGAATTGAATTCTGCCAACAACTATTGAGCTTGAAACAGACCCCAAGCTTCAGGTGTAACAAATGCCATTGCTTTCTGACAACTTGATTTCAGCCGGGTGAGACACTGAATAGAGGACCCAGCTAACCTGCACTCATAGTCGTCACCTGTGGAAACTGTTACATAATAAATATGTATTTTTTTAAGGTGCTAAGATGGTTGTAATTTATTCACAGAACTAGAAAATTAATACAGAAAGTTCAGGAATATCAGGATCAAAGAGGATTGGAGAGAGTGCCAATCCAGGTGGATGATCCCAGACGGTATTAGCCTCAATTGAGGCAAACCGTCCAGGATGTGCTACTGGAACCACATCTTGCCTTAAAGTTGCCTTGGCTGCTCTCAGGCATTGATGGTAGGAGTATAAATCAGGATAACATTCCTGGAAGTCCATTTAGTACTATCTAGATTCTGACTCAATAGCGATCCCCATTGGGTTTCTGGGAAGGTAAATATATATATATTTTTAATTGTGATTTGGGTGAAAATTTACAGAGCAAATTCACTTTCCATACAGCAGTTCACATACACTTTGTTTCATGACATTGACTACAATTTACC